>NW_026267294.1:250153-252837 GCF_000697945.3 Frankliniella occidentalis | reverse complement strand
ACCAGACTCTACGTGGCCCGCGGCCCGCGGGCCCTGCCTCACCTCACCCCGCCCCCTCTCGCCAAGGCCGGCAAGGTTCATCCCTACTGGAGGTGCCTCACCCCACCCCGCCCCGCAGCGCTGCTCGGACTCAGGTGAACTATTATCCTCCGTCAGCGTCAGCGGGGGGCCTCAAAATGAAATGGCCATGCTTGGAGAGAGGAAAAGGGGGGTGGGGGGAGAGGCTGAGCCAAAAGGGCAGTAAACGCGGCGAAAACGTAAAAAGAATCGTTATAGAGTGCGGGGGAGAGAAAAAAAAAGAAGAGACGGACATCAAAAAATAAGTGAAAAGTTCCAGAGTAAAAAAGCGGAATGGAATTCTTTTTTAAGCTCACGCAGCAAGAGCAATGGCAACGTTGGACGAAAACATATCCTGCTCGCCCAAACCTCTGTATTTTTGCACGTGTCAAGGTCAATCCCATTGCCTTCCTCCAGCCCTCCGGTTCCAGCCAGCAGCAGGAGCCGGGAGGCCGTCCCCACAGTGCCAGCGGGGCCTTCCCTGGAGGGTATTACGGGGACCCGGCCGCGCCTTCCGCCGGGAACAAGCTCTCCGCCACGGAGCCTCTCCGTCATCCCACATTTTCACCATGCTCCTCTCCCGGCCGGCGGCTCAGGAAAATATGCTCCGTTTATTGCATCCTAGATTCTCTCGCTCTCCGGGGCCCCTGAGCGCAGCCGTGAAATATGGGCATTGGGACGGGACGGGCGGCGGGCCCCGCGGGGCCCCGGTGCGGCGGCGCCCTGTGGGCCCCAGCGGCCCCATCGGACCCAGCCGCCCCTCAAGCCTCGGCCACTTGGATTTTTTCGTCCAGATTTCAATAATTTCTTCAGTGCCTTTGCACGTTACACTAACAATCACGAGCACGACGTTTTGGCGGTGGGCGTTCGCCGTACGTTCTGGACCGTGCGTGGCGTGGCGAGGCGTGGCGGTCGGCAGCCACTTGTTGAATGAATGAGACCGCGGACTGCGGGGCAGAGGCCAGCCCTCATTTTCATTGCGGCCCGACGGCCGGCCCGGCCCGCCTGCATGGCTGGCGAGGCGTCGCCACGGCGTCCGTCGTGGCGCCTGCTCGCCCGGCTGGCGTCGATGAGGAGGCGTCACGAGCTCCAAGGCTGAGGCCGGCCCGGCACTAGCGGCCAGCTGTGGCCTGGCGTTGGGGGCCGCCCGGCTCCAAAAACCTCTCCAGAGCGCCCCGCATTTACACTCGAGTGCAAAATGGAGTGCACCGAGGGGGTGGTGGCAGAGGAGGGAAGGGGGAGCTTTCTGGAACGAGAGAGGGTCGTGGAGAGGCCGGGAGGGGGGATGTGGCTGTAGCATTATGCCATGGCCGGAGCAGCAGCGGGTCAGAAGGTCGTCGCCTCGTGGCGCGGCGTGGCGCGGCGTGGCGCACCCTCTTGACCGCAATGCGACATCTGGCGACAGAGGCTACAGGACTGCTGGCTGCCTCCGCGCACAAAATGTCGATGATGACAAAACGATCCTCGCGCTGGCGAGGAGGAGGAGCGGAGGAGGAGGAGGGGGAGGGGCTCTACTGTCAGCCTCTGTCAGCCTTGGCGGGGAAACAAATGACACTAGTTGAGACGAATTCCAGAGTCTGGGACTCCAATCAGTGCCGGGACGACACAGATGATCGTGTGTGGGAAGCGAGCGTCCAACACACATTCACATTCCGCATCCCTTATTCCCCTCTCGACGACAAGCCCATAAAAGTTGTGCTGTCGTACATGCACACCACCGCCACCACCGCATGCCGTTATCCCTGGAAGGGCGCGGGGTTGGTGACGAAATGACACACACGAGTTATTGTTTTCATCGGGTAAAAATAAAGAAGCGGCTGCGGCTGCGATGTTGCTCGAGCGGGTCGGCTGCACCGCGCTGGCTGCACCACACGGTCGCCGCCGCCAACGCACTCCGTCTCGCCTGGCGGGGCGTGAGGCGCGCGCGAGCGACCGCGAGCGCGTGTGTAGTCTACCGTCATGTCCGCCCTAGACATGAAACAAAAATTTATAAGAGGAAAATATCTCCTCGAAGCGCTCGTGGGTCCCGTCGTCTCCTGCTGCAAACCGCGCGCGATCCCTCGGCGATCCCCCCCGGCGCGCGCGGGATTGAGTGGCGCGGAGTTGGTGGCGGGGCTCGCGTGGGCCGGCCAAAGGATTAAAGGGCCAGCAGGGCCCGTTATAACACCGCGCAACCTTTTGACTGTGTCGACGGGACGGCGCGGCTCAGCCTTCGGAAGAGAGAAAATCCTCTCGAATTTTCCCAAAATGTAGAGAAAAAACAGTTTTGTGCACGAATAGTATGACAAAACCCACATTTACACCCATTAAAACCACAAAATTACTTAATTGCTGTAAAGCTAAAATCCTCTCAACATTTAAGGTTTATTACGAATTTAAGAAGTGCAATTTAAGAGTGCAATCATGCCATCTGTGTACGGTGTTCGGTTGAGTTGCGGTCCCGAGCGAAAAAGCTGCGCGCTCACGCGTCACGTCCACTGAGTGCGGTTTTGTTTTTCAATTAATTTTTGGCGGTGTGAAAATAAAAATAAGGCCACTCTGATTTAATGGACATTCACGCCGTGTGAACAGAGTCAGCGGACGAGAGGTATGGGGAGAGGAACGGGGAGGAAGAGGGAGAGGGGGGG
>NW_026267294.1:245462-245933 GCF_000697945.3 Frankliniella occidentalis | reverse complement strand
GGGGGGGAGGGAGGAGGCTGTGCCGAGGAGGACGTGGGTGGATGGCTGGCCACCATATGGCTGTGAGACTCTCCGTCGGCCCGTCCCATAACATGGGTCGCAGTGTAGTTCTCGATGACGTACGGCGACACACACACACACAAACACATAGGTGAGTGCGTGTGAGTGTGTGTGTGTTCGGGGCACGTTCGAAAATGATCGAAACAACCGCCTTCGTCATCTTCTTGTCATGTTATTTGCCTTTCGAAAGGAGGATGAGGATGAGGAGGGTGAGAGAGGGAGGAGAGGGAGAAGGGGGGAGGAAAGGGAGAGGGAGAACGCGTAGGAAGTGTGGGACGGGAGCGGCGCGACGGTGCAGGAAACAGTATAGTCCTTCGTCCTGCCCCCCCCCCTCCTCCCTCTTTCTCTAACTGCCTCCTCCTCCTCCTCCCCCCCCTGGTTGTTCTCAGGAGGAGAATGGGCACCGTGGGC
>NW_026267294.1:244125-245315 GCF_000697945.3 Frankliniella occidentalis | reverse complement strand
TTTTGGCGGTGTGAAAATAAAAATAAGGCCACTCTGATTTAATGGACATTCGCGCCGTGTGAACAAAGTCAGCCGACGAGAGGTATGGGAAGAGGAAAGGGGAGGAAGAGAGTGGAGTGAGAGAGAAGTTGGATAGGGTTGAGGCGCGGGAGGGAAGCGGGAGGCGCGGGGGGAGGAAAAGAAAATAGCGCGATAGAGGGGCAGAGAGGCGAGAGATCAGTCGGGTCTGCGCATAAACTGCTGAGGCTAGAGGGGCTTACACGGCGCAGCGCAGCAACGGCCGGCCACAGGGGCTTAACCGCGGCCCGCTAATGCACCGGACTTAAATACGGGCGCCGCACCGCACCGCACCACGGCACCGCGAGAGGGCCGCCAGGCCGCGGACAAGAATGTGGGGCCGCTAACGAGTTTGACGCCCGGGCCGCTCTGTGGTGCCCGCTTGGTGCCCGATGGTGAGTTATGGCCGTCCTAAACCACCATTAGCACCGGCCGGGATGGGCCGCGAGAGGAGGATGGTCGCGCCGCGCCCACGACGCCAGCCCGCCCCGCCCCGCGCTCTCTTTTTCACAGACTGTACCGCACAATCTAAAACGCCGCGCCGCCGCCATCATCAGCGCCGGCCTGTCATTTCCGCCAATCAGCGACCAGCGCGCTCCGGCCGCGCTTCGTTTCCGTTTTGTCGTCGCTCTGCTCTCTGCTCTGCTCTGCGCCGCGATTATCGGACTCACCGCGCCCCGTCCGCGGGGCTCACCAAGCTCACCAGGGAGCGCATAACCGCGCAACACTCGGGTACTCACCTGAAACAGAGAGAGAGAAAAGAGGAACGTTAGTGAGAGCGACGGAGACAACGACGCGAGTCAGTCACACATGTGCTGCCAAAGTGCGGCGTTTAGCGTTATGTAGACGAAATGGACCGGCTCGCAGCGCAGCTGCGGCATCATGGGTTTTCAACACCCTCGCCTCTAAAAGCACAGCGACCATGGAGATACGTAGACGGACCGCTTTCGTAATAAACAGATATACCGCAAAGGCGCGTAAAACGCATTCACTCCCATTCCCCCCAAAGTCAAATTTATCAACCTCTCTCTGAGAGTGCCCCTTCCGCTCCAGCCCAGGCAGAGCCCGACCGTAAGCAAGGCGTTTCCAGGGCATAAGTAAGTGCACTCGGTGGGACGGGGTAGGGGCGGGGT
>NW_026267294.1:237961-239805 GCF_000697945.3 Frankliniella occidentalis | reverse complement strand
TAACTCATTGGGTCGACACATATGGGCGCTGCGAGCTCGAACAGGGCGAAACCGCCCAGACCGGCTGGCAGCCAGGGCGGCCGCCGGCTCCGCCGCACCCCCTAGGCGCGCTTTGACGGGGTCGTGAGACCTTGGTTTTCGTCGTAGAGATTCGGGAAAAAGACGGCGCTATAGAAAAAACACTCAGGAATCCAATGAGCGCAACGCCGTCCCCGAGAAATGAAAACTCTCGGAGCCTATTGGTTTCCCAGGTCCAAAAGCGGGGTCCAGGGGCTGTAAAGCTTCTTCTCCAGGGCGCCCTTCTCTCATGGTTGGGCGTCCGATCGCCCCCCATGCGCACGGCTCAATCACTGCCGGACCCGCACCTGCCGTCCATCCCTCGCGCTAGAAAAACTCCCACCTCCACCTCCTCCTTCCAAAATAAACCCCTTACTTCGTTTTGGGGGAGTGAGGAGTAGGGGGGGAGGAAAGGGGGCAGAATTAACGCAAGGGCGCGAAGCGAAGCCCGTGGGGGAGGAGGAACGGGGGGAAGAGAGAAAATGGACGAATGCGCGAGAGAAGGAGAGAAATTGAGGCAAAGACAGAAAGCGAGAGCGCGCGCGCGAGAGAGAGAGAGGAGCAAAGGGCGACTCGACTCGCCACCGCCCCGCCGCCGCCGCGCCTTTCTTCCTCCGAACAGTAAATAAATCACCTCTCGTTTGAGAAACGCAGGAAAAGAAAATAAAGGGGGGAAGAAAAACCGAGCAGCAAGGGAAGGGCAGCAGGCAGCACCAGACCAACAGGGCCGGCGGTGGGTCCCGCTGTGCCCCGGGCCCGGGCCTGTCTGTGGTGGGTGCGCGACCAGCGGCTGGCCCACAAACACCCGCACCGCTCGCCGCACTCCCGCTGCACCAGCACCCGCCACCGACGACAGATTTCCCGTTTCGGTTTCGTATCTGCTCGTGAAGTTGATAACCACGTCGGCCCTTTTCACACGTTTGATGGCCGAGGCCCAGGACCAGGCCAGCAGGCTGGGTCCCCCGCCCCACCCTACCCCGGTCGCCGAAAGTCCTCTCTCTCCAAGAACCCGCGCCGAGTTCTGGCCTAATAAAACGGGTACATTTTCGTTTTCAGGGAAACTGTATGAAAGAGGGATAGAGAGACGATATCCAGAAAGACCTCGTGTAGCCAGGCCGGCCCGGCCCGCATGGCTCAGCGCGGCAGGACTTCCAGCGAGAGAGAGAAGGGGGTCGAGTCAACCAACTATGGGGCCTAGCTCAGCTCAGCTCGGGCAAACTCCCCCTCCCTCCCCGAGCCAGTCTCCTAACATGTACATTGTACAAACAAACGCCGTGCGCCTAAGCAAACAGCCGGTACATCACATCCCACACATGGCCCCCCATGTACGCTGCGCCCCGCGTGCGCCGCGGCCATTAGGTCAGTCATGAGGGCCCGGCCGGGCCTCCGGGGGCTGCTGCCAGGGGCGGGGCGGGGCAGGACGGGCAGCCTCTAAAAGCGCCATCCTCCCCTATTATGTGATCAGCAAGCGACAAAACGGGAAGCGGTGGTGTGGCCGGCAAGTGAGGCCGGGACCAGAGAGACTCGGAGCAGGCCTGGAGCCTGGACCGGCCAGAAGAGAAGGGCAGGGCAGCGTCCATTATATTCCCTGCTCCAAAGTAACAACAACAACGGCACACACATGTATAGTGTGTAAGCTGCGCCGGCCGTCGTGTGGGGCGCCGCGACCCACCCGTTAAATATGTACCCAGGACCAGGTATGCATCCACTCAGGCCCGGCCGCGCCCCCCGCCTCCCGCCCCCCCTGCCGCCCGGGATGCGCGTCTCTGCGCCACGACCTGACGTAC
>NW_026267294.1:236017-237911 GCF_000697945.3 Frankliniella occidentalis | reverse complement strand
CCCCGCCCCGCCCGCCCCTATCAGACAAGAGCGCGCGGGGGGAAAGCCCTGACCGGCCGCACCGGCCGCCAGCGAGCAGCGTTCCCACTTTGTATAATGCGGCTAACATTTTAAGAGAAGGACGGCGCGGCGTAACACGACGCGGCGCCGTAAAGAATGTCGAACGCTCTCTCTCTCTCTTGCTCGCTCCGTGGCGCTGTCTCCCTCACACACGCATGCACGCACACGGTATGTACATACTCTCCCTTTTTAACTAAGGACGGCCCGTGTCCTGATCGCCAGTGACAGATTGACCAACGAGAGCGACATTCGACACCTTCGATCTACTGATCGGAGCAAAGCAGGGCCCGCCCTTCGCTCTCTGGCGCGTAAGTCCTTCCCGGGGCCGACCGGCACACAAACGAGCGAGGAGCGATCGAACGAAGCGAGCGAGAGAGAGAGAGAGAGAGAGAGAGAGAGAGAGAGAGAGAGAGAGAGCGAGATAGAGCAGGATGAGCAGCAAAGGATTGGACCGCGAGGCTCGCTCGTTACTCCACCGCCCCGCCCCGCCCCGCCCTCCGAGGCGCACTACAGAATAGTTAACGAGTTACACAAGTTCCAAAGCGCGCTGATCAATAAAACAAGGGCCCAATTCATCACTCGATACTACTGCGCGCAGCGCTCTCCCTCTCTCTCTCACCCCCCTCTCTCTCCTACTCTCTTGCGGCCGCGCGATGAAGCTGTAGGGCAGATTGCTCGCCGTGGTGGAGCAGTCCGCTTGATAAGTGCCTCATTCCAGAGCGAACGTGCCGGCGCCGGCCCAGCCCGGCCGGGAGCAGCACCCAAAAGCACACGAATCGCTCTCCTCCTCCTCGCGCCCCCCCGTCACCGCAGCAGCCCCGCACCCCCAGCGCATTCTTTTGTCTCACTTTCTCCCCCTCCAGACGACACGTGTGCCCGAGCTAGCTGCGGGCCGTGCGGGAGGAACAGGTCCGATATCGCACACGCACGACACGGCACCAAAAAACTTGGACTCGCGACGCTTTCAAGGAGAAGGATGTTTGTATCTCCGCCTCGACTCACAACAGAACGTCCTCCGTCTCCGTATCTCCTTCCCCTTTCCACCAAGAACGTCTCCACTTGCAAAGCGTGTCGGGTCGTGTCGCGCGCGCGCGGTTTTTTAAAAGCAGAGCAGCGACGGTGTTTCTCCTCTAAACGTTCTTACTTTATCTGAGACGGAGCGCCACGTGCGCGCCAGAGCAGAGCCTCGCCGCGATGAAAGTCACCATCATTTTTCCGATTCTTCCCTCGATTCCCGACGCCCTTCGGGCCGTGACGCCGCGCCGCCAGCTTCCTCCTCTTTCACGCGACTCTATTTTTTTGTGTCCGCCGCCGCCCTTTGCTGCTCTCCTCAGTTTCCTCGAAAATTTCAAGGTCCGCCTGCGGTGTTGTGGCGGGGAGAGGGGAGAGACAAGAGGGAAGGTTAGCTGATCCCAAATAAGCGTCGTCATCGTCACCCCATCAACACACGGCTGCCGTGTCCACACGACATCACGGCTCCATTTGCGCACCGAGAGGCGCGTAAACGACGTTACACGCACTTGCACCGCGTGTCCGACACGCGCACAGAGGGGGGAAAGGCGCGGCAAGTCTGATCGGCATCGCCCGGGCAGTTAGCAGTAGATACACGGCAGGCACGAGAGTACACACAACACACACACACACACACGTGTTGGCCAAGAGTCTTTGGCGCGGCAGCCCAGGTGGGCCGGTGGCCAATTACATTCGCGAACACACGCACACACACACACACGCCAAAACATATATACATTCTTGGACGCTTGGGGCTGCCCGGGCGTATTAGACAAATCTGCCTCTTTGATTCCGCGCCGCTGTGTGTGTGTGTGTGCTACGT
>NW_026267294.1:226684-231318 GCF_000697945.3 Frankliniella occidentalis | reverse complement strand
TTTTCCCACTCCCTCTACCGTTACCCCCTTCCCCCCCACCGTATTCCAACACGGAAACCAGACTGTTGTTGCCTTGTCGTTTTTTCTCTCGCCTCCACGCGCCTTGAAATAGTGATGTCGGCTCTTTTGCCCTCACAAAGGGCTGGAAGGGCCGTCCCGTGCCGAGCCGAGCCGCACCGCGCCCACCGGCAGTTGGTATCGCACTCTGGTCTCTTTGCCGCTGGCTGCGCCCCAACCCCAACCCGCCCCACCACGGCTACGCCCCATTATACTTCACACCCTTGGACCGCACTGGGGGCAGCCGGCGAGCGGGGCAGCTGCTGCCTGGAAATCTATTAGAAAATGGCAGAAGCAACAGAGTGGGATCGTGCTCGTCGGCAACGTACGACCACACAACACTTTGATACCGTAGGTTTCCATAGACCTGTGGTTTTCACGTAGGTATACGCCGACATTGGCTTCAGATGTAGCTAACCTTTCAAAATCCTTGGGCAATGCAGCCAGCCAGGGGATGTAAGTGCAGAATCACTTTTGGTGCGATAAGCTCGTCGAGGAGCTCTTGCCACATGGGGGTGCATGCACTCCGGGCAGGCGAGGGGGGGGGGGGGGGGCAGGTCACCCCAGCGTCCCACCCTCCTTGCCGCTTGCTTCCCACAGTCGCACCGCAGACGGCACGTTTTTGGCTCGACGGATAGGGTTAGATAGGAAGTCGGTTAGGTCCCACGCACGGCCCCACGGCCCCGGGCCTGGGCCCTGGCGACATGTGGTGCATGCCGAGCGAGCTCCTGGTTGTGATCACGAGGAGCGCATGGGCTGCATACAATGCCACTTGTTAAACGACGCATCCGTGTCGTGGCGGCGGTGCTTACATAAACCTGGTGTTAGGTGAGTCACTGTTAGTACCGCATTAGGGGCCGTTAGTCATCCGACTTACGTTGCAGCAGGTTCTTCCAGCTGCCGGAGAGAGCCTTGAGGCAGCGCTGCAGGCCCCGCGGCTCGTGGGGGTCCAGGCCGAGGCCGCCGTCGGAGGCGGGCCCGGGGGCGGGCATGGCGAGGTTGCCCTCGGAGCGGCTGCGGCGCAAGCCGATGCGGCCGACCTGGCCCGCGCGCGGCGAGGCGCTGCGGCACAGCGTGCCCCCGGCCGGGGGCGGCGCCTGCCGGGGAGCGGGGGCGGTGCGGCCGTGTCGGAAGGTCGGGGGCGTGCCCGGCTTGGGGGGCAGCAGCAGGGGCGGCGGCGGCGTGGGCGGCGTCAGCAGCGCGTCCGTGGTCAGCGAGAGCGTGCGCGCGTGCTTGCGGCAGCGGCGCCGGCCCAGCGGCGTCGTAGGCGACGCCGTCCACACGGCCAGCGCCGGCGGCTCCCTTCCGGACGGGGGCGTCGGGGGTGACCCGGGCGCCCATAGGTTCGGCTTGAGCGACGCCGGGGGCGGGCGCGGGGGCGGCGCGGCAGGCTGGTGCTGCTGCATCAGCTTGGGCATCTGCAGCGACAGCGCGGGCACGCGCAGGGGCTGGACGGTCGGGGGCAGCGGGGGCGGCGGGGGTGGGTGCGCGGCCCTGGACCCCTTTTTGCTCTGCTTGCCGAGTACGGCATGCTGCTGCTGCTGCTGGTCGTCTTGGTCGTCGCGGAAGCTCTTGTACGTCGAGGACGTGTTGTTGTTGCTATCCTGGAGCTGGTGCTGCTTGGCGAGCTGCTGCTGCAGCAGCATGTGCTGGCGGCGCTGTCGTCTGCCGGCCAGCCCGCCGACCGCGGCCCCCAGCGCGCCGCCGGGCCTCTTGTTGGGGGGCAGCGGGGGCGGCCCGAAGCACGTCGCCATGGTGGTCAGTACCGCGGCCTCACAAAGCTGCAATGGCGGACACACGGCACGTAAGGGGCGCGCTCGCTCTTCTCTAATCTCAAACGAGCCATCCGCGCCGCGTCCCGGAGGCGGGCGGGTGGCGCGGGCGCGTCGCCGTCGGAATGCAGCCTCATCAGACGTAACGCCGCGGGGCGGGGAGGGGCGCGTTCAAACGAGAACAGTCCAGGGCGCGGCGCGAAAGGAACGCAGACGGTGGAGACGCTGCTGCGCCGTCGACCCCGCGCGGACACAAGCGCGCCTCTCCACCCCCCACCCCTGCGCGCCCTGCCGCGCCACCCTCCGCGATGAACGCGTCAGATAGTCCGCGATGCGGTCGCTCCCCTGGTGCGGGGCAGGGGCGCAATGGTGCGGAACAGACCCGCCCGGCAGCAGCCACACACACTCACATACACACACACTACCAAAATTATAAGCATGTTGACAAAGCAGTTTCGGCCCCCGGCACAGTTTATGTCGGCCACAAAAATCAGTATACGCCAACGCTTTATGCTGCAGTAAAATTTTGGCGCAGTACGTAGTGGTCTCTGGGGGCCCCTCCTCCTCTGCCTGACCGACCGGCAGCACCCGGCTGGGGCC
The DNA here is from genome assembly GCF_000697945.3 of Frankliniella occidentalis. Taxonomy (NCBI): domain Eukaryota; kingdom Metazoa; phylum Arthropoda; class Insecta; order Thysanoptera; family Thripidae; genus Frankliniella; species Frankliniella occidentalis. The sequence continues at coordinate 228,889 of NW_026267294.1, read as the reverse complement.
GCCAGCGGCAGCAGCGCGCCAGAGCGTGGTGGTGGGCGCGCACCCCCCGGACCACCAAGGGAGTAGAACACCACGCCGAGCTGCGCTGGCACGGGCTGCGCAAGGGGTGCGCCCACCCGCAAGCCCCTGCTGGGGACAGCCCCGGAGAGCATCATCAATATTTCGGTGTAAGGGGACCCGGCGCCCCACGGCAAACCCGGGCTCTTCCACTCACTCCACTCTCCGTGCCGGCCGTTATGACGCTGGTGGCGGGTGGCGGGCTATCTGCCGCTGCAGGGCGCGCCGACCAACCCCGCCGCCACCTGCGCCCGGCCCGCCCCCGTCCCGCCCCCGGCCGGGACTGATACAAAGAGGTGGACAATGGGCCGCCAGGGGCGTACAGGGGCCGGCCGGGCCAGGCAGGCCGTCAATTGCACACGCGTGACGTAAAACTAAGCGAAGCGGAGGGCGGAGGAGGGGGCCGAGGAGGAGCAGGTACAGGTCGCCCCGGGGGCGGGCCGAGGGCGGGCACCATGGCCGCCGCACATGTATAGGGAGTATATAGGGGCTCAGCCGGGGGAAAAAACAGGTGCAGCAGCAAGGCGGCGGTGCGGTCCGCCCCCAGGCAAGGCCGAGACTCGCCCCCCGCCCCGGGCTCCAGAACAGCAACCCCCGCTGGCACCGCGCCAACAGCAGCGGCTCCGAGAGAAGAGAAGGGAGTCTCGGCAGCAATAAGCTTTCAATCTGCCCCCGGCCGCAGCAGCCATAGGCCGCAGCCTGCGCGAGCCTTGCGCCCTCTGCACAGTGTTTGTCGCGGCGGGGCGGAGTGGAGAGATATTACCTGCAGTGGCCAAGGAACGTGCTCGCATCTCTTATTCATGCCGGTGAGCCGCCCCGCCCCGCCCCGCCCCGCGCGGCCACCACGCCCCGCTCGGACGGTGCCAATATTTCATGCCTACCCCTAAGTGCAGCTCCCCGTAAAGTTTAGCCTAATGCACCGGGCGGAGGCGATTCTGCCGCCGCCGCTGGAGGCGAACAGGACAGAGAAGCGCCGCCGACCCGTTGGACCCGGAGCGGTGGTGAGCACCACTCCCGGGGGAAGACGGCCAAGTAGATGCACTCCTCCATGATGAGCACGCCACGGAGGAGCTGCTGAGCGCATCATCCACGCTCAAGTGTTTCCCAATGCAGCGGAGCAGAGCACCTTCTTCGTCTACTCGGGCGAAAACGCGCCAAGCGAGACCCCCACCCCCTCCCCCCTCCCTTGGACTCCAGTTCCTCCTCCATCCCCTCCCCGCCGCCGCCGCTGCTGCACATTGTGGTGGACTGCAACAGAATCGCGTCCGCCCGGCACAACAGAGCCAAAGGGCAGGACAATGGGCGACGCGATGCCCTCGGTCCAGCGGAGAGCAGGGAGGAGGAGGGAAGAATCAGTCTCGCTTCCGGCCGCCCCCCTCCAACTCCCCTCCAATCTTTTCAACCCCCGGCGGGGGCGGGGGACGGCCCCCGGGGGCGGGACAATCAGAGGGAAACCGGGTCAGGTGCGATACACACGGCGCGGTGCCGAGCTGCCGAGGGCGCTGCTTTGCGCTGCTTTGCTGTACGCTGTTATTCGGCGCGCCCTCCCCACTTCGAGCACCCCCTGTTTGTGGATCACACCGCCGCGCCCAGAGGATCCTCTCTCGCGCGCGCTTCCTCCTCTCCTTTCGTTCCTCACAAATTAAAAACTTGTTCTCTCTTTTTGGCGCGCGGCGCGGCGTGGGCCTGCTCTCAGTGTGGAGCGGGGAGGGTCGGGCGGCCGCAGCGCGGCGAGGCCGAGGCCCTCCCGGATGGAAGCCAGGAGTGGCGGCGGGTCAGATTGTCGCGGGGTGAAATGAAAGGTTCTGCGCGCAGGGTACGGCGGCGCAGCAGCGCAGCAACGCGGCGGGCTGTATGGTCTGCTCATCCTTTTGAAAAGGAAGCCTGCTGCCCTTGCTACGTCTTACCCCCCCCCCCTCCCGGGCCCGCCCCTTCTTGTAAATTGACACCCGGCCGCTGCTGCTGCGCCCGGAGCGGGGCTCCCTCCCCCTCCCTGTAGGATCCCCATAAGGCTCCTGCAGGGCATGGGGCCACCATGGGGCACGCCAATGGGGACGAATGGGGAACACCAATGGGGCACACCGAACAGTCGTGCGGATCGACTTACATAATAAAGACTCGGAGGCAGGGGGTGGGGGTGGGGGTGAG
>NW_026267294.1:215885-218665 GCF_000697945.3 Frankliniella occidentalis | reverse complement strand
GGGGGCGGGGAGGGGAAGGGGTTCAAGGACCCTGGAGAAAAGGAGTGAGGAGGGGAAAGGAGGAGAGAGGGAGGGCCAGGAGAGAGAGGAGAGGAAGAGGGAGAGAGAGGGGGAGGCGAGCGGGTTGCCCGCCTGCCCGGCTCGGCTCGGGCGCGTGCCTTGGGACCTCTGCTCTGGCCCGTCCCCGAGCCCGTCCCGTTGTCGCCGACGCGGCGAAGAATCCCAGGCGTTCAAAATTTACGACGATACGGCCGCCGTCGTCGAGAGGCAAGAGGTGGCGGAGCGGAGCCGGGACGGAGAATTCGGAGGTAAAATTCCGGTGGGTGGCAAGTAAGAGATTCACCTCCACGGCTCTGCCACACGAGCCTCCACCACGGGGCCCCGGCGGAGGCAGTGACGGGCAACTTTGTACTTCTTTGTGTACGGTTACTTTTTGCAGTGTAGTTTCTCCTCACCTTCTCTGCCCCGCCCCACTCGTTTGCCTGAGGGGCTCCCCGAGGGGTCGGTCGGGGTCGGATAGGGGGTCCCACCACAGGACAGGGTCCCCCCCGGGGGAGGGTGAGGGCCCCGCGGTGAGGCCCCCACCGCCGCAGTGCTCGGCCGGGGCCCCGACCACGACCCGGTCGCTGCAATCACAGGTGTCGAGGCGGACAAAGTCATTCTGCGCCCAGCCCCGCCCCAACCATTCGACTCGCCACGATTCGCGTCCAGCGGCAAGCTGGGTCCGCGCGGCCGGGATTCGGAAGTAGCCGCAGTTCTTGTTATATACAGGGAGGAGCTTGACCACGCGGCGGCCGCGCAGCTCTCTCTCTCTCTCCCGGCCCAATATAAACAGCAGTAATCAGTTTCAGTCAGAGTTAGTTTAGCCGGCCGGCCACCCGTCCAGCCGAAGGCAGAGACAAAGTGCAGCCATCCGGCCGATAGCCGTTCCGGCGGCCCGGGCTGCACCGCGGCCGCACCTGCCGCAGCGGCTGCAGCGTTACGCTAGCGCACCTGTCTCGTGATAAAAATGCATACAAACGTGTGGTCTGGGGGCCGTGCTCCCGGCCGCGTGCACCAGCCCGCAGGTCGGCCGGCTGCACCGCACTTGCTGCTGTTGTTGTTTTTATCACCCGGACACTCACCTGCACATAGAGAAACAAGAGGAAAGGGATTAGTCCACTGGCCACTGGCATAAAAGCACACACACACACACACACACAGACACACACGCACATCCAAACAAACACTCGCGCACTCAGACTGCATTATATTACCTAATGGCGGATTACGTGCCGGCGCCCACACAGTGCGAATTGGCCGCGGGACGCTACAGCTTCGCACAATACCGTTATTCCGCGCTCGCAATACTCGTTACTTTTTCAGTTTGTTTTCTTTCCTTTTATCCCTGCCACCCCTTTCCCAATTGTCTGCAACCGCAGCAACGGCACAGATTTTTGTCAAAACCTGCGTATGCACTATTATCACTTTTAAAAACTCTGTACAGTACCCGGAAACAGAATCCATAGACCGTCCTCCTGTACTTTCATACTACGGTCAAAATGTGTTCCGATTGGTATTTGAGGGACAAAGACTTGACCATCCTTGAAAAGAACTTTCCTAAGCGGCACACTCCAGCCTCCAGAATCACTGATTAAAAAATTACCAGACCATTCTGTAGTGATTTACTTTTCAAGCACGAGATCGATTTTTTCCAAACATGACAGAAGTTTTTTTTATTTTACAGTGTATAACTGTTACACTTTATCGTGGCGGTGGCGCGATTGTCACCGGGAAATGAATGAACTGGCTGCCGCCTCCATCATGTCCCCGTCCTGTCCTGGCGCCGCTCCCCTGCTCCTGCATGCCAGGTTCAAGTTCAATGTCCCCCCAGCAGCTCGCGCTCGCCTCGTCGCGGCCGGCCGCCACCACCGCTGCTGCTGCTGTATCGCCTCCTGCGGCCCGCATCGTGAACGCCCCGCCCCGCCCCACGCACGCGTGCGGGCCGCGCCACCGCCGTAGTGCGACATTCGCTTCGCTATCACGCCACGCCGCACGGCCGCGGCACCTGTGCCAAGCCTGCGCCGCTGCTATATGTGGTCGCTCGCTCACATCATTGCCAATAAAAAGCGAATCCAAAACCGCACTCCAGCAGCTTTATCTTTCATATATATAAAACTTGTTGTTGCTGCTGTTACACTTCGATTGTTATTCCGCGATAAATATAAAAGAAAAAGAGACGCCGCAGCAGCAAGCCAAACGACAACACCCAGCAACCACACACACACACACTGGGCGGAAACTGCAGGAGAAAAAAGATCGAGTGTAAAGAGGCGAAAAGGGGATCGGAGATATCGTTGTTATTGGCGTGTGTTTCTGCGAGTCGCAACACATATAGCGGGAGCGGAATCAAGTCAATTGGGATTTGTTTTGTGTACGGGGTGGAGCGTCGTCGGCTTGACGGCGGCGACGTGGTTTCTACTGGAGCCTCGGGCGGGCGTCCCCCCTTGTGCTTGCGCTTATCTGTGTATATGCCGTGGGGGCGCTACGACACGCACACACACAGCACACCCTGTGTGCCCAGGTGCACTGCTTGCTATGGTGCACAGCAGGTCGCCGTAGTAGTGAAGGTCCCCGCCACGCCGCGCCCCACTCAATACGACAAAAACCCGCCCCAACCGAAGAGTCACTGCGCTGAGGTGTATGGGAAGAGGGGCAGGGGGGTGGGGGAATATTCAATCCCTCACCCCCCCCCCCGCAAGAAAAAGAACAAACGCCGTGGTGGCATGGCACCATAGAGG
>NW_026267294.1:213807-215779 GCF_000697945.3 Frankliniella occidentalis | reverse complement strand
TGGCTGGGAAAGGTAGAGGCAGCGAGGTGGTGCGGGGGCGGGGAGGGGGGCCCCAAGGGGGACATGAAACAAACACAAGCACAGGTACTTTTCTGTCTTTCCTCTGTGTGGTTCTCTTCAAGCCGTCTCTCTCCCTCTCGGTCGCTCGCTACTTCGATTTCCATTCCCAAAGGGTGGAGATGGGGCGAGGAGGTGGGGCAAGGTGAGTCGAGTCGAGGAGGAGCAGGTACAGGTAGGTGGGTAGAGCTGCAGACGGGAGACCTAGGACCCCGACCAAACGAACGGGGCCGGGGCAAGGGTCCGATAGGCACTTGTCTGAGGAGGGACAGAGACAGAGGCCCGGGCTCCGGATGCACGGGGCGGACAGCTGGACACAGGAGAGCGACGTGAAAGAAGCAGGAAATCAATGGAATAAAAACACACTTTCCTGAACGTCCAGGGAAAAACGGGGAAAAAGTTCTGAAGAAACTTTGCCAAAACTAACGAGGAGAGAATAACTCTCAAACACACAAATAAAAGTAAAGGCTCCAGAAGGAAGGAGAGCCGCACAGAGGGAGGACGCGACGCGACAGACTACCTCCATAAACACGGGAGTCACGGCGCGGCGCACGGCCGCCCGCCAGGTCTAGGCGGTGCTTCCACGTCATTCTCGCGCCGCACAGAGCAGTGCACAACAGTGCCGGTACGCAGGTCGTCATACACCACTACAAGCTCGCCGTGACGGCGGGGGACGGAGAGCCTCTGCGGCCAGTAAAAGACCGCGCGGAAGTGGCTGTAACGCGAGTAAAAGTCCTGCTCTCCTCGCCGGCCAGGCTGGACCGCGGGAGGCTGGGCAGGACCGTCGTTGGCGCGGCCCCTGAGCCGTATACACTCTCCGCGACTCTCTGCGCGGCTCTCCGCGGCGCGACGCTGCCGAAGGGCGTGGCGGACCGAGCCAAGCGGAGCCAGCGCGGACCAAGCGGAGCCAGCCGGCGGGGACCCGTGCCAGGTACACTCCAGTCTTGTTCGCCCACGTTTCGGGCTTTGGCGCGCCAAGCTCTGTTGCCGCGCGTGTGTGTGTGTGTGTGTGTCTGACAGGACAAGTCGCGCAGGGCTGGGCTGCAGTGTGCGAGAGAGACACGGGGACCTCGAGGAGGACGAGGAGGGCACTTCGAGGAGCGCTCCGGCCCGCCCCGCCCCTCCGCGCCACGGGTACTACTACCCACCCAGGCAGGCTTGCGCGCCGGAAATAACAAGGTGCTGCCGGACTGGCCGGCCCGGCTCCAGGCTCCAGCGTGTCGAGTGCCCGCCTCCAGACTCCAGCCGCCAGGCTCCAGGGTGTCCAGAACCCGCCTCCAGGTTCAGCAGGCACCAGGTTCCAGCGAGTCGGCTGCAGGCACAAGCCCCATCAAGCACCGCCAGGCGGCAGGATGTTCCTCCAGGCTCCAGTTCCAGGCTACACACAGCCGAAATGCAGAGTGGACCTGTGGACCACAGACCCCTTCCTCTTTTGTGGTTATACTGTACCGCATCTCATGCGTGTGGGCGGGTTGCTTGCCTACTTGTTCGGTGCCACAAGGAATATTCTCGATTGTTTCAAGAACAGACTTTTGGGGTGTTGCAGCTCCAGGCTTCAAGACACCACGCTCCAGATTATCCAGCGCTCGCCTCCAGGCTCCAAGGCTCCAGCTTGTCCAGCGCCCGCCTCCTCCAGGCTCCAGGTGGAGAGCCGGTGGAGCGCCCCTCCGCAGTGTACACATACTCGCGATACCGTAACGAGCGGGCCAACGTGGGTACATGCGTGCGCAATTGATACTCTCTCCCCTCTGCTTCCCACTCTCCACTTCCTTCACACAACAGAGCCACTCCCCGATGCCCCCCGCCCCTCTTTTACACACACACACACTCAGAGAAGTCCATCGTGTGCAAAAGAAGAAAGACTCGCAATACATAGGGAGAAGCGCACACGCGAGGAAGACGATGGGTGAGGGGG
>NW_026267294.1:199433-205990 GCF_000697945.3 Frankliniella occidentalis | reverse complement strand
GGGGTCATCATCGTGTGGGGCGCACGGCGACGAGGATGAGGACCGTCATCAGGGGGAGAGGAGAGCAGAAAGAGTCTCTTGTCCCAGTGCCGCGCCGTGTGAGGGGGAAGTCCGAGGCTGCGTCCAGGCCGGGCATAAAACGCAGCGGCGGCTAAAGCTGAGCAGCACCCCCAGCACCCAGCACCAGTGAGTTTGATATTCGGGAGGAGGATGGGGGTTGGTGGAAGAGGGAGGAGGAAAAAGAGGCGACGAGGGGGGGGGGAGAAAAACTCGTGCGGCGGAGCAGGGTGAAGTTGGCTGTGAGTATAACAAAGCAGCGGGCGGCGGCTGGGCGTCTAATAAGCAACTTTGTACATATTGCGTTAATTATTCATCGTCAGAGAGGGAGAGGATTCCGTCAGCGGCAGAGAGGAGACAAGAAGACACGCCCCGGGCCCTCGCTGACGGCCGCGGCCACCACCGCCGCCGCCCCCGGCCGCCCCCACGAGCGCCGCGCCACCCCCGGCCACCCCGCCGAGCAGCGCCGACCGTAAAACGAGAGCCCCGCCGGGGACATCATTACCCCACCGGGCCGCAAAGTAAAAGAAAAGAGGAAGAGAGGCGGGTGAGGAGGCGAGAGGAAGGGGGGCACTTAGAGAGGGGCGAGGAGGAGGCCACGACCACCCAGGGCAGGTCCGCCAACCAACACACGCACGGCGCAAGGCCTGCTCGGCGGCGTCCAGGGTGGAGCGACGCGCACGCACCAGCAGCAGCCGCCTCAGCGGCGCGCGCCCGCCGTCCGCAGCCTAGCCCGCGCGCTGCGCCGCCGCGCACGTTGGGTTGCCTACCCGGGCCGCAGAGAGGCGCTCGGCAGCGGGCGCGGAGCTCGGGCTGAGGGAGCGTCTCGGGAGAGGGGCTTTGACGCACCGAAATACGGTCCGGGGCAGATCAGACCAAAGTGCGGAGGCACTCCTCTCAGCAGGGCGAGTGCGCACTAGAGTGCCCACAGCCTGAACCCACCCGCAGCTCGCAGGCGTTTCTGTTCTAAATCTTGCGTCTCGATCTGCGTTTGCGTTGATAAAACAGTACGAGTGCGTTGTTGTGACGGCCGCAGCAACAGCGGGCTGGGCTTCAACAACAGGGCGGCGGACGGCGCGGCGGGGGGCAGCGGAAACTGCTGACGTTGACGAGGTGGAAGTGCGAGCGGGGCAGAGCCAGGGCGGAGCAAACACACACAAACTGTGTTCTGGTCGGCGGGGGCTGCGGCGTGGCGTCTAGACCGGCGGGGAGGGCGGGCCGCTCTGGCCCACTAATGCAGCGCAGCTGGCGGCCCCGCAGCGCGCTCGGGCGCACCACCGCGGGGCGGGGCGCGGGGAGACAACAGCAGCACTGCGGGAGGTATGACCTCCGCCGCTGTGTTGCCCCGGGTCAGTGCCTGTGCTGCCGCTCGCTGACGGTCGTGTGCCGCTCCACCGGCGGAGCGTGGCGTGGCGGAGCGTGGCGGGGCGCCCGCATGCAAACGAGCGAACCGGCGAGGCGAGGCGCGATGGATCCATTGAGGCCGAAAAGTAACGGCAGCAACAAGAAACGTCGCCGTCCTCGTCGACGGAGAAAAAGAAAAAAAAAGAAAGAAAAAACAAGAGAGGAGAATGAAAGTTTCTTGTTTTCTGGTTTCAATGCTCGCGATAATTAGAGAGCGGCGACAAGGAAGGAAGGGGCGAGGCGCGAGATCTCGAGCAGGGTGATGACAAGGAGGAGAGAGGGAGCAGCAGCAGCAGGAGCAGAGGGCGCCCGACGAAGGGAGGGAAAAATACGAGGAAAAATACGTGCGGTGGCTGCGAGACTCCTCAGGGGTGCGGCGCGGCTCCACCCGGCTCCACCACAACAAGGCCGCCCGCCCCGCCCTGCCCTGCCCGGCGTCCCCCTACGCGACCAATAGGCGCCATCTTGGCCGACGCCGATCAACAAATGATCCGTCCGGGACAGGCCAGCGCGGCGGCCTCGTCCCCGTCGTCTCCCTCTCTCCCGCTTCAATACGGAGTAACGACCCTGCGCCTGTTGTGGCAATACCATCCCCTGCGCTCCCCTCCTCACAGGCTCGGGCTGATCAACTACAAGCGCCACGCACACGCGCGCATCAGAAAAAAAAGAAGGGTGGGGAGAGAGAAAAAGAAAAGATATAAGAAGAGGGGAGAGGCGGGGAAAAAAGTTTTGCGCGGCGGTCCAGGTGGCAGCAAACACCCACACCAACACCCACACATCGCCGCCACCCTACCAAGTTTGAGGAGAGGCGAGGAATCCGGCAGGCAGGCAGCGAGGCACAGGGGCCGAGGTGGCGAGGCAGGAGGAACATTCGCAGAGCCGGCCCCGCCCCGCCACCCTCACGGTCCAGGGCGGACAAGAGCGGGGAGATAGCACGGCGGAATGACGTCGCAGGGGATGAGGCGTGGCGAGACAGATTTGGTTCGGAGAGTGAGAGGGGCAGAGTTGCTCTCTCTCTCTCTCTCTCTCTCTCTCTCTCTCTCTCTCTCTCTCTCTCTCTCTCCAGGGACCTCCGTATGGCCCCCCACGGGACGGCTCCATTAAGAGTCGACAGGTCACTCGCCACGCCACGCCGCGCCACGGCGAGATATGGTGAGGAGGCGGCCGGAGAGCATGAGGAGCAGCGTGATGGGGGGGAGCATGAGGAGCAGCAGGGCGGTGATGGGGGTGAGCAGCGCGACTGCGCCCGCCCCGCCGCGCCCCACTCACGAGTGATGGACACATTTGTGACTTATCTCTAAAGTGCGCCGTGCAGCAGCGTCGTCGTCGTCTCCACGGGGTGCAGAGTGTGGGGGGGGAGCCCCGGAGTGAAGGGGTATGGAGTCCTTGTCGCTCTTACTGAGTGGGTGTGGAGGAACCACTTGGCGGCAGACCCCCGCTCCCCGCTCACCCTGCGCCTCGCTCCTGCTTCCCGTCTCGACTCCCCACCCTCCTCCACCGCGGGTACTCAGCCACTTTCAGTAACGGAGGGGACGCGAAACGTCGTCGTAGTCGTCGTAGTCGCGAAGAAGCGACCCGCGCGACTGAACTACTCCATCCGACTCGACTCGACCCGGCGCCGCCCCGCGCCAGCGGACCCATCCCGTCCCACTCCAGTCCAGTCTGGTCGGGTACCCGCACGTCCCGGCAACTCAGAGGCGGCGGGGCAGAGTTGTGACCGCCCGACCGACCCGCCCGTCCCGGGAGGACTTTCTCACACAGCGACGCGACTTCACTACTTGGTCCGCAGCGCCACGCCCCACCGGCCACCACCGGGTCGGACTTTTGGTTTGAGCGAGTATGTCGCCGAGTGAAATTCGCAGCGGCCGCGGCGGCTGCGTCGACTCGGTGCACTGCTGAAAACTAACTACGGCAGAGTGTTTCCACAGTGTGTGTGGCTCGCGTGGTAAGGAGGGCATGCACGCAGTGCCCCCGCTCGTGCGACCATACAGGAGCACTGCATGTACGAGTGCATATGGCGTGAGTCTTCCACGGGCCCCGCCCCGCCACGCCCGGTCCGTATAATCCGACTAGTTCCCTCCGTACCGCCTTATTCAATTCGGACCAGGTGCGACCGGCCCGGCCGGCGGGCGCCGCCAATGACTTTTAACCAGTTTCCCAAACACCTCATAAATCTGCGGGACTGCCTCCGCCACCACTGCAGCAGCAGCAGCAGCAGTAGCTCTGCCGCCGTTTCGCAAAGTGATCCCGGGGCGGAGCAGGGCGGGGCGCGCCAACTTATCCGAAAGCCATCACCGTCGCCGCACCACTCCTCGTTTGTCGCCAAGGGCAGCAGCAGCAGCAGCAGCAGCAGCAGCTCTGGCTGCCTCTGCGAGAGCACCGGTTGTTCGCTGGCGCCCCCGTGGACCAGTAGGTCCCCGAGGTAGACAGCTTTCGCACGCGCCCATCGGAGGTGCCAACCGACTGGCCGCCCACCAGTGACGCTATGGGCGTTGCTGTTGCCTCCCATGCAGGCCAGCTCCACACCGCCTCCGGTCACTCAATAGTATCGCCACGACAAACTCAAACTTTTCAATCGAGCCAAAAATACAGTGTATGTGCTCTAGTTTATCTGTCGCCGTCGTGCGGGCGCATCTACGCTAACTGCTTGCTTGCCGGTGCCGGTGGTCGGTCTACGAGCGCGCAGCTGTTCCGAGTGAGCGGTGCGGCATGAGTCCGGCAAACAAGGAGACGCCTGTCTGCTGCAGCTGCGGTGTCTGTCCGTCCGTCCGTCCGCCGGCCAGCAGTCCGGTCCGGCCAGCGCGCTGCAGCGACAGCGTCCCATCAGGGCCCCTCCTTATAAGGCACCCGCGCAGCGCGGTACCCCCCCACGGTACCCACAAGGTACCCACACGGCCCGTTAGGTACCGGCGCAGCGCGGCCCACCGCATGCCACTGCACAATGCGGACCATCTCCCACCGTCACGCTGCCCCACATAATACATGTTCTGGATTGTATACCAACAACGACAGCGTTTTATCAAGTGATGATGATTATTATTTTACGACCCACCTCGCCGTATGAACGCGTAGAACATAATTTTTGCAACACTGTGTGCGCGGGAACACCGACACCGCACACGGCTCGGTGCACACTCGGCCCGCCCTGCCACAGCAGCAGCACTGTACCCAGCGCACCGCGCGCTGGCGTCACGTACACGCGGCTCGTTTTCGACTTGCAAATCAGGCCAATCCATTTTCTTTACTTTTTATTTTATTTCCTCCCCGGTTCTCTCTCTCTTTCCGTCTCGCTCTCTCAAGCGGGCGAGAGCGCGCGCGCGCTCTCTTTTTAGAGGGGTCGTTTTTTCGGGCGGCATCACCTGAGCTGAGCAGTGGCGCATAGGAAGGAGAGGAGGGACAGAGAAAGAGAGCTAGAAAAAGAGAAAGAGAAAGACGGCCACGACCTCGCGCCGGCAACACCGGGCCGTCCCCTCGCGACCATGCCCGGCGCGCCGTCATATTGAAAACTTTTATTTAATTAATTAGACGACGGGAGGGCAGCCGGATGCCGGATGACCCCGGGGGGGAGGAAGCTACCCTACCTCGCCCCGCTCGCCCCCGGGCCGCCTCCGGCCCCTCGCGATTCAATTGGCCGGCCAATCAGAATATGTAGCCAATTCGGTGACGAAATAAGGCCGTTCCGTTCCGGCCGGAGGGGGAAGCACCCCGCCGGGCTGAATGGAGAGCGGCCCCCGTGACCCTCCATCGCTCTCCTGAGCGGCGCGGGGGCGGCGGGGGCGGGCACCAGGGCGTGGCCCGCGCGAGGCCAAGGACGGCTCCCCCGGGCAGCACGCATAGCCCACCGGCAACTCGTCAGCGTGAGAGCATTTCGGCCCCTCGCCTGGCCGCCGTTGGCCGGCCGCGCCACGATGACCGGCAGTAATTTGCCAAAGCCCGGCTGGAAATTGTCTACACATTGAATTAAGAGCGTGGCGTAGCGCGGCGTGGCGTGGCGGCGGCGGGGAGCAGCCATACAGTGAGTGGCAGCTCATCAGGTCGTTACGCAGCAATTTAGTTCTTAACGCGTATTGACGGGCGGCGCGGGGCGTTGTGGAGGGGGTGGAGGGGGAGCTGGAGGGGGTACTCACGGCCCACCTGGGACACACAGAGCGGCGGCAGCCCGGCCGAGAGGAGCGGAGAGGCCTCATATTGAACGCCACGGGACCCATAATAGAGGGCCTGGGGCGGTACAACAGAGAGCGAGCGAGCGAGTGAGAGAGAGAGAGAGAGAGAGAGAGAGATAGCAAAAGAAGAAGAGAGATGTGTGGCATAAAGCGCGGGCCATCGGGCCTGGTCTGGTCCGCACTGCTCGGTCCAGCCGCTGGCCGGCCGGCCGCAGCCGCAGTATGAATATGAATCCACTTTCAACGTCGCGGGGGAAAAAAAGGGGGAAAAAAGAAGAAAAACGGATCATAAAACGGCACAGAGTTTTGCGAATAAACGGTTTTGGTGGTCGGGTCAGCGATATTAGCCCGGCTGCAAGGAATTTGACGGTTTCGGACCGCAACCGGTGCCGGTCTAGTCGCACAGTATCACAACCATCGCGGCCACGCCCCCGCCACACCCGCGCACGTCCCCGCGCCACGCGCCGCCACCACGCCCGTCACACAGCAAGAAAACACGACGACACAAGTATGCAAATTTCATGCAAAATTGCATGACGGCGCTTCCACAGTGAACTATTTGCAGAGAGGCGGCAAGAGATGTATATTTAATGAGGCCAGGCCGAGAGCCGAGCCACGGTCGGGTAGACCAGGGCGTCGTGCGGCGGTCGGGCTGCCGAGGGTCTCTCTGAAGATTCGGAGGGAAGAAAAAGTGTAGAAAAATAAAAGGAAAAGGGAGCACGGTCCTGAGGGCGCTGCGGGTACCTCTCGGCTGGTGGTCAGCGCCTCGGCGGGAGCCTAAGTGCGCCGCGGCGGCTGCGCCCGAGCGGCATGAAAAATAGAGCGGTGCTGACGGGCACCTCCGCGCCCGCTGAGCCACCCCGCCCGGGCGCGCCCCGCCCCGTGCAGCCCTTCGGAAATAAAAAGGAACGCCCCTGGCTCTTCGCCCCACCA
>NW_026267294.1:192197-199383 GCF_000697945.3 Frankliniella occidentalis | reverse complement strand
GGCGGAGAGGGAAGGGGAGGGAAAAGGGAGGGGTTTATGATCTTGTAGTTAAGTTTCCGTTTACGTCATTAGGGCGACAAAAAGGAGCGACAACGGACGGGGGAAGATGGGGCCCGACCGCGGAGAGCCAACACATGAGGCGTCAAACTCCATCCCTACACCCCCCTCAATCTCTCTCTCTCTCTCTTCGGCACCGCGGTGCGACAGGGACGGAAACAGAGGGAAGCACCAGAAAAAAGCGATGTAATATGGCGCGGGGTGAGAGAGAGGAAAAAACAGGAAAAGGGACACGAACGAAAGGAGGCGACGACTGAGGGGAGAAGGGAGCATGGAAGGGCATCTAGGGGCACACCCTCATGAGGTAGCCCAATATAATCTCGAGACACATCTCTCCTCTCCGGGCGTGGTGGGGCGCGGCGGGGCGGGGCGTGGCGTGGCCCTGCTGGGACTGCACTGCAGTGTCATCCCGTGCGGCGGGCTGCGGCAGGGCGGGGGAAGGCATACATGAATGCGACATTAGGCGACATCCTGCTTGATCACTACAGGAGATTACTATCGAACGGTGTTTCGTCAAGACGCCTCGCTATCGCCCCGTCCCGTCCCTAGCCGTCGTCTGTCCCCCTTTAGCAGGGCAGCTGTAGTCGTTGTGTACGTTCAGGAAAGGGTTTACAACCGACAGCACAACGACGCGCACAAATCACACACACACGCACAACACGCCACGTGCCATGTCACCATGCCATCCGATTATGATCAATCGATCATCGACATGATGACCCGTCACCATCTTCAACATACTTACACACGATCATATATGTAGAGATGCAAAATTGTCGTCTATTTCAAACTGTACAATTGTGGGTCGCCGCATAAAATCTTGCTGATGTCCCACGAGAAAATTTGGCATTGCTACACCTTCGAGGTAAAAAAAGGGGCAAGCAAACAGCACGAAAAGAGAGCCGATAATGCCCCCGATTTGATGCCCCCGTTTCCCGTCTTTGTAACATCTTGTCCGAGCTAATGACCTCGCCCCCGGCCCCCTCCCTCGACCTTGGCAGACTGCGAGTCTCCCGAAACAAAAGGCGCTGCGCAGACAAATGGTCCTCCTGCCGGCGGGGCCGAAGCCCCGACCGGAGCTGAATAGCGCACTGATGCCCCCACCTCGCTCCGAGGCTGCTTATGCAAATCAGAGCAGGCAATGGCCACCACCCCAACCCACTCCTCGGCCCCGCCACGCCCCGACCGGGTCCAGCTCCGCTCCGCCGCCGCAAAGCGCGTTTCTCAGGTTCATTAATTATTTTAGGTCCAACGATTCAATTTGCGGCGTCGGTGCAGGGGCGGCGGCGGACAGGACCGGGACCTGTGCGGGCCGGGGTCGGGAGGACAGCGAGGCGGACAGCAGCAGTGGGGCAGGACAGCCCGGCGGGACCAGGAGGACCGGACACCCAACCGGACAGCGCACCGGGACAGGACACCACCGCGCCGCGCCACACGATCGCGCGCCGGATAGGAGAGAGAGGACAGGACAGCAGCCGCAGTGCAACAGCAGCGAGGGCGGGGGCGGCAGGGTCGGGGCGCCTCCGGAAGCAGCTCTGGGACACTTTCGGACGCAGCCCGGGCAAATCAAACGGAACTGGCGGCGCTCCGTCGCGACGAGGAGCGAGTCTGGCCGCCCTCCTCGCTCCTTGTTCCGGGTCCGGGCGGCGCCCCCTCCGCTGCGCCCTCTTCGGCCCGCAAGACGCCCCCCGCCCCTCTCCCCCGGCTGCCTTTTGCCTCGGTAAATCACTGAAAGACATATCCACTCAGCGCGCACTCTATGATATATAGTGGCGCCCGGAGCGGAGGGAGGAGGCGGGGCGGGGCGGGCCTCGAGCCCGCGCGCGGCCCGGGCCCCATGCACTCAGCGGACAATGATAAAATTGCCCGCCGGAAAAATTGCTCCAGCAGCAGAAATGATATCTACTTCCCACTGCCGCCCCCGGGTCGACCCGCCCCTATCTCTCGCCCCATCTGTCCCCTTCTCTTTATTTCCCTTCCTCTCGCCTCTGCGAAACCCTTTGGGTCCGTATCTCTCCATCGGGGAACACTGGAAAAAAAATTATTTTGCCATGGGGCAGGGCGCAAAGGTCCGCAAAGCGAGCGTGGGGTCGGACCTGGGCTGGACCCAGTGGATGCGCTCTGAAGATGTGCCACAGCAAAAGTCAGTTCACTGTGAGAAACGAACACAGTGTAAATGAACGACTTTAAGATCCGCCTTTTCTGCACGGGTACGTCAAATTTATTAGCGTTAAATAATTTGTATCTGTTTGCTCGCTGTTTTGACAGTGTCTCCTGTACGCCTGCTCGCTCACCGTCGTGTGTGTCGGCCGAGCCGAGTTGCAATTAGCAGTGCAGGTGGCGGGGGCTGGCGGGGGCTGGCGCGACCCCCCTCGACGCGTCTGGCCCGCCCCCGCCCGCTCCAGCAGCTCCAGCCGGCTCCAGGAGGCAGGCGCGGCCCGCTAATGCACTCCCCATAACCCCGGCAGGCCCGCCAGGGCGCCCCAATAACGGAGAGCCGGACCGCGTGTGGTCGCCATCACCATAACATGACAAATATACCGAGTGTGCTCGAGACGGCGCGACGCGGCGGCCGGCGATATGGAGAGTATATCCATGTGAGTCGCCGGGGAGGGTCTGCACTTGGTGGAGCCCAGCGCAACGCGGCCCGGACCTGCGCAGCCGTGGGAAGGGGAGCTGCGTGTGGGCCAACACGACACATGGGCCCGACAACATTAGGCTCCAGCGGCCTGAGCACACACACGCTGTCTCTCTCTCGCTCATGCACACTCCGGTCCGCCCACGAGGCGCGCATTCCTCGCCTCGTCCTTGTCGCTCGCGCAGACGCGCGGAGGCGAATGGCAAATTAGGACAAATTTCAAAGCCAAATCGCAGTGCAAAGTATTGATTCGAGTTTGTTTGTTGCTTGTTTTGGTGGAGGGTGGGGAGAGGGGTCTTGCATATCAATTACAAGCCACAATGGGGGCGCAGCAGGCGCAGCAGGCTGTACGGAACACGTGAACGAGCCAGCCAGCCTGGCGGCGGGAGTGCGGGCGGGGCCCTGGCTGGCGACTATCTCCCTTGTTTTTTTGAAACGTTTCCATACTCGGGTAATCCCCGTTGATGCTTGACACACATCGATAGGGCCGCGGGGGGCCGCGGGGCAGCAGGCTTTGGACGGACAGCAGCTCAGGAGGCGCGCGGGGCCACTTCAGCTGTCACTGTTATCGGCGCACCTTATCGGACAGCAGCGCTGCGGCCGCCTCCTGCCTCGTCCTGCTGCGCTTTCCTGCTGCTGCTGCAGCAGACCTGCGATGTGCACAAAGGACAACGGCTGCGCGAGCGCCAAACGGGCAGCCCGGCCCCGCCCCGCCCCGCCCGCGCGCCCGCCACTTCGCCCACTCGATCGCTAACCTACATACGACTCACTCGCACCCGAAATTGTGCCAACACTCTTCATACAGACTGGCCTTGTCATTCTCTCCTCATTCAGCCCCGCCCCACCCCAGCCCAGCCACTCGCGATCCAAATCGACTGCCCCACTCACTCCAGCCGGGGCTATTTCCATAACCACGCGCCGCCCGTACGGCCCGCCCGCGTTCGACTTATTGACTGATTAAAACTTGGCTGATTACACGTTTGCTCTCCGGAGCGGACGCGCGCGCGGCCCGCAGCCCGTGCCGCCATGGTGGAGAGTGTGGGGCTGGCAGCAGAGCTTTGGCAGCGGCCTCATGGCACGGCAGCCCCGGCCAGCCGCAGATAGCTGCAGCCATAAAACACATGACGCCCCCCTAAACTCGCATCGGCGACACATTTATTTCCTGGAGCCGCTGGTGGAGCGGGCGCTGGAGCGGGCGCTGGAGCGGCTGGAGCGGGCAGCACGGCCGCGGGAGCAGCGTCCCCGCCGCGGACAAGCAGCCGCCACCAGCAGCGGCAAAATAAGCGGCCGAAAGATAAATTAGGCATAAAGCTCGGCCAGGAGGGGGCGATTTCTTTTGGGAGAGGGAGAGAGAGAGAGGGAGAGGTTTGGGGCGGAAAGGAAAATATACCATGAGGATGGCTCGGCAGCAGCAGGCCAGGTTGGTCGGACTCGGCGCGCTGGTCGTAAACGGTTATACTGCGGCTTTACTGCAGCCGTGGCCGGGCCATGACCGGGGGCTCCCCGCCCGCTCCGAGTAGTGCCCCGCGCTGCTGCTACCGCCGGCCCCCCCGAGCCTCACGTGTCTCTCTCTCTCTCGGCGGGAGGGAGGTGATGATGGATTAGATTATCGACACGGCGGCTCCCCGAGTGAGCGGGGCGTAGCGGAGCTTGGCGCAGCAACAGCCGTAATGCGCGAAACGGCACACGCGGCTAATCGGACGCGAAGGCGGCGGCAAGGGCGAGTGAAACAGGCATTCGCACAAAAGGACCTTGGGCCAACTGAATAGCACCGCGCGAACCCATAAGTAAGTCATGTCGCATGCTTGTAGGTAGGTGTGTGAACAACATTCGTGCACACGGAGGCACAAGTGTGTGTTTCTTTCAGAGCAAAATTCACACCTTTACTATCCCTCGGGTGTACGAAGTAGACATTCACTCACACATACAGGGAAGGTATGTGTCATTCACACAATTGAGTTTCAATTAGTGTTATTTTTATTTCCGAACAGGGAAAAAGCTGACTTAAATAGTTTTGGTCCCATAAAATTTAAGATCATAACTCAGGCACAAGATTTCAAACGCCATGGAAAAGTAACCTTTACCAGAGCAAATTAAGCAATTGACACTGGTTATTTTTTTTCAGACCAGCTTTATTTTTGTGAACACGTTTATTTTTCTCGACCTGATGCACCACCCCTCCCCTTTCCTCACACACCTCACACACACGAACTACGTATTTAGCAGAGATATGATCTAGCGACGAGTCCACTGGCACTATGTCATGAGCTGGATGAACGCCATCACACTCACGTCACCGCGAAGCAGCGTGTGGAGCAGGTGTGATAATCTCAAACGGTTTACAACACCTCACCGTCGAGGGTGTTTAACACCTCGTCTGCGTGCATCACATAGGCCGTGCGACCTGCTGCCACGGCAGAGCCCACGGCAAAGCAGCGGCAGCAGCAGCGTGCTGCTGGGGGGACGGGATGAGCAGAAGCAAATTGGCAACCCAAAGCTGGGCGTGTAATTAACGCCGGGATAACAGGAGCGTGGCGTGGCGGCGCGGGGCGGGCAACCCCTGCCCTGCGGCTGCAGCACACATGAAAGGCCATTGGATACTGCCAAAAGGAGCCGCGAAACACCATCAGCAGCGAGGGGGAGCGTCCAACGGCCCGCGCTGGTGTCTGTCCGTCTGTGCGCTCACGCACACACACGCAGTATCGGGTTCAAAAAAGATTAGCCAAGCCATCATCACCGCATCACCCATTGTCTGCTGGCATCCGCGGCGGCGGCGCTGCGGGGGCGCTAAGAGGATTCCCCCGCCCCCCGCTCTCCACTCCCTCCCTCTCTCTCTCCATTTATCTTCCTCTCCCTCTCTATCGCTCGTGTGGTGCGTCCTTCACCACCACTCTCTCTCTCCCTTCATACACACAACACACCTTTCCTCATACCGTCTCTCTCATTCTCCCCCCACCCCCCCTACGGGGGCGTACGGCGGCGTGAAGGCGGAGCGAAAGGCTAAGACTCTGGTTGCATTACACTGTGTAATAGCGGCTAAGCGTGGCGCGGCGTGGCGCGGCTTGGCGAGCAAGACCATTCAATTCAATCACGCGTGATATCCCGTGCGCCATAACACGCGCCTCTGCTCCCCATCTCTCTCTCTCCTTCCGCCATTATTCGCCGATCTCTCTCACTCTCACGACGCGGGCCCCACGCACATTTCTTGGTGCGGGGTCCAATCGAGGAGCACCGACACCAGCGGCGGCGTGGCGCGGCGGGGAACAGCGGCACTATATTAAATTATCAGCCCCGACTGTGAGAAAGACAGAGACAAAGCAAGAGAGAGAGAGAGATAGAGAGAGAAAGAGAGAGAGAGAGCGGTGGGAGGAGAGAGGGTCGGGAATGGGCTGAATCCGCTCCCATGAGCCTAAGCAGCGGCAGCAGCAGCACATCATGTAAAGAAACAAATAACTAAACAGTGGAGGTAGCAGGAGGAAGATGAAGGAGAGGAAGACATCAGCAGCAGCGGGAGAGAATATGAAGACGAGCATCCGGGCAGGAGGAAGGGGAAGACGGGGAGCGAGGGAGGGAGGGATGAAGCAGCCAAGGTGCAAGGGACAATTTACATAAGCTGCTTTCCTTCAATTTAGAGCCAAGGACGCGACGGGCGAGAGGAGAAGGGGGGAGAGAGAGAGAGAGAGAGAGTGGCGTCGCAGAGGGACATGTCCATCCAGCCACATCCCCAACCCGACCACGGCGCAGCAGCGGCCGGGGAAGGCGGCGGTGACACTTGACGCTTATTCCCATCACAGTCCTGGAAATCGCAAACTCGCAAACTCACTACCTCTCTGTCTTTCTCTCTCTGTCGTCCTCGCAGTAATGCATGTGGCTTGACTTGCGAGCTAGTTCTCTCTCGCTCTCGCCCTGCCCTCCTCCTACTCCCTAATCCCGGAATAATAAAACGTAACACTTGAGGCGCGTCGAGTCAAACCACGCCACGCCACGTGTGGAGCGGAAGGTGAAATGCGCTGAATAAAATATGGCGCCTCACGTGGAACACACCGAGGACGCCCCGCCCCCCTCCTCCTCCTACCCAAAGCCCTGGTCTTGCCTTGCCCCAGCTGTACTCTGAAAACATTATCCACGTCAAGCTACTACAGTTATTGTTTACACATGGCTCATCTGCGGCGCCAGCTAGACGTGTATGCACTATTACGACTTTAAAACCTTGGAAAATGTAACTTTCCAAATTGGTAAAATGTTCCGCGTGGAGGAAAGTCAAGCCGTGTTCCTCTGTGGAACTCAATCGGACAAAACCGAACCACTGCCGGGGACATCATGTCATGACATACTCGTTCCGTTGTGCGGCCCGAGCAGAGGGAGGGAGGGGTGAGGAAGCAACGGCAAGGAGGAGATGAGGGGGAAAGGGGGGACAGGAGGGAGGGGGCGCTGGTGGAGCGGGCGCTGGAGCGAGGAGATGAGGGGGAAAGGGGGGACAGGAGGGAGGGG
>NW_026267294.1:174865-183982 GCF_000697945.3 Frankliniella occidentalis | reverse complement strand
GGGGCACCGAGCAGCGCGCGCCATCAACTTGCACCCCGTGATGCTTTCAAGTTATTGCCCGCCTTCTCGGCTCCGGCCCCCAGCGGAGGCGTGGCGGGGCCGGGCGTGGCGGGGTGTGGCGGGGCGTGAGGGGGCGCTCTGATGAGGCGAGGCGCATAACGACACGCCGAGTAATGATGGGCGCCGCAGTAGCGGCTGTGATTAAATTAGGCGCCGAGATGCACAACAGGAGGAGCGAGAGAGACGACTGCACACAACTATTGGTCTCTCTCTCTCTCTCTGATTGCCTCCCCGGCGGCGGCAGGGCGCCTGGACTGGCGGGCCGACCCGCCGCGCACCACTACCCGCGGGCTGCCTACCTCCACGGCGCTCGGGCCGGGCCGGCTCAACGGGACCCGCATTGCGCGAGGGACCCCCGCCCCGCCGTGAGGTAGTGCAAAGCCTTGCCCCGCCAGTCACGACGCGGTGGTGTGTGCGGTGGTGTGTGGCGCGGGGCCGTGTGTCTCGCCCTGTAATATTGAGCAGCACAACCCCTGCCGCCACGACCCGCCACGCCCTCCGGTGCGCCCGCCCGCTGCTCGGTGATCTATTCGACTGGCGACACGTCTTGCCTTCTCCTCGCCGCGTGAAATATTGAAACGAATGTGCTCCCGCGCCCTGCCTGCCGTGTGTGTGTGTGAGAGCGTGTGTGTGACCTCGCGTACGCCACGCTACGCCACGGGTACGCGGGGGGTGGAAGAGGGCGGGGGTTACCTGGGTGGGCTGGTGCTGTCGTCGATATACAACACCACCAAATACTACCACCACCACGGCCCAACGAACAGCAGCGAGCACTAGGTCGAGCGAGGGGGGGGGGGAGAGAGAGAGAGAGAGAGGGGGGGGGGGGGGGGGGGGGGGAGTGAAAAAATGGGAAATGGAGGTGGTGGGAGCTGTCGCCCCGAAAAAGTAAGAGTAGTGTATCTCGTGTCGTGATCGGGAAGACGCACACACGTACACAAAACTTTGGGGAAAGCCATGCTGTTGTTGGATTTCCCCCTTGTAAGTTTTGTTTCCCTTTCCGTTGGCGTTTGGCGCGGATAACGCGTCCTAAAGCCCCGGCGCTCTTCGTTCTCTCGCTCGCGCCGCTCCTCGCCCGGCGGCATACACGGACGCTCGGGCCCGGCCCTCCATAGCCGCCCGCGGCCCTGTTGTTTGTCGATGATTTGCTTACCGACACGGCGGCGACGGCAAGGAAGGGGGGAGAAGACGGCAAAGAGAAACTCACCTGAAACACAAGAAAAGCAACGTTACTGCAACGTGTACCACTGCCTCCCCGCACACAACTTCTACACCACTTTGCATAAGCAGCAGCGGGGTTACGTTCAAGCACCCCCTCTTCTCCTTCTCTTCCCGGATAAATCGAGCTGTGCGTGTGTGTACGCGGGAGATCCGCTCCCTCACGCCGCACAAAAGTACAGTCGGATTTAGTCATGAGCAGCAGCCGCAGCATTTTCGTCTTAAAAGTTGGGGCGACTACCTTCACATCCTGGGGTGCTGGCGGGCGGCGTAGCCGAGGAGATCAATGTTCGTCGTGTGCGAGGATGTTTGGCCGCTGTCTACAGCCTCGACGACATTGCTGTTCGAAGGAAGCCCAAAGAATAGAACAAAATAACGACAGTCCAACCAGCATCCGTCGTGCATCGTCGTCTTCAACGACGCAGGGCATAGCAAGGCCACAGCAGGTCCAGCTGGCGAGCCTCAGGCCAGCGCGGCGGCCAGAAACATAATAAAGACACAACAACTTTGTTCCCAACTCAGAATGGCGCGCTGGCAGGCCCTGCCGCTCCTGCTGCTGTTGCCGGACTCATAAACCCGGGCACATCGTCACTGTCCCCCTGCCCCCGCGCACCCCCGCCCCCGGAGCCAATGCCCCACACCGTAGAGAGAAATAAAAATAAAAGAGAAGGAACAAGAAAACGACGTAAAACTTGACGGTATAAACATCTATCTAGCCCCGGTCTCATATTAACGAAACAATTTCGTGTCCACCGCTCCGGTCTTCCCTCCCAGGTCACTTTATCATCCCTCTTCCCCCGACCCCAATCCTGGTACGTACCTGGAGGACACGTGTTGTAGGCTGAGCGAATGAGATTCCTTCCCCCTTTTAATATTGACGGGGCGGCCCGGGCCGAGGGTGCCGGGGCGCGGGACCCGCCAAGGCAGTTACCTTTTACCCGACAACACACACACCATGGCCCAGATTTGAGGGGGTTGAGGGAGGAAATTGTCGTCGTTAAATCTCTCTCCCTGGGCCGCGTGTCTGTCTGCCGCTGAGAAACAAACCGGCGTGATTTAAAGAGCGGCAGACAGAGAGCGATGGCTCCCCCGCGCCGCATCAGCGCGAGGGGCGGCTAATCTTTCGAGACGAATAAGACAGCAGCAGGCGCCGTGCCACGGCCGTGTTTGCAAGACAAAAGTCACTTGCGCTGTTCTTCACTTTGCCCCACCGTTGAGAGAATAGCGGCAGCGAGCGGCCCACCTGGGAAGGCATTATGAATTATGGCGCGACTAGTAAAGTTTGTTTTTCAACGCAAACGCCAGTAAAAGTGTACAACGAAAACGAAAGCGTTTTGAATTTCACGATGGATATTTTAACAGTTGTGCAGCTTTCGCGCATGGGCATACGCCCGCCTTAAAGAATGTCACTTTTTAAATTAAAAAAGTGACATTCTTGGAGTTTTGAAAATTCTACATTCAAATATCTGGGGAAAAATAATTATATCATTGAACGACACTTAACCTTCTCTCGTTTAAACAGAAAAGAAAGTCGATTTTCTCACCCCTTCAGAGGCTCTTTACCTCCTCGAAAAGGGTCGAGGCAAAATGCGCCCCATTTCCCGCCCCCACCCTCACCCACGCGCGCACGCACAGCATCGTGTGCAAATCGAGCGAATGCAATCCCACGATAAACGTACCAAAGTTTTCATAAGTTGGCGCCACTTTCTTTTCGTGTCCGCTCTAAGAAGTCGTATGAGAATGGGCGAAAAGGGAAGAGAATGCAAGGAAAAGGAACTCCGGGAGAGGAATGTTCGACTTGTGGTCGACAGATAAGAAATCAAGGTTAATCTAGGCAAACTCACACGTGAATATTTAAACCCTATGACAATAAACCGTCTTCTTAAAAAATCTGAAAAATTAATCAACAAATGCAAACATAAAAAACTGAACTAGATAACATAGAAACCCTATACCTCATCGCAGCAAATGTGATAAAATGTGTGCGAGCAACTGTGAAGTAAGGTAATTGAAAGAGAGAGAGAGAGAGAGAGAGAGAACAGAAGAGAGGGATGAAAGGGAGCTCCAGAGAGGGGCGCAGCAGGCGACGGCGGCTCAGTGACAGAGACCTGTCGCGCGCCTCGCCGTCAAACAGTCGGAGCGGAAAGATCGGACCAGCGACGACACGACGGCCTACCCTGTCTCAGTAACAAACTTAAACCAACAAGACTGAGCCCCGAAAAAAGACTGTTTCTTATAGAGGAGGTAGAGGGGTAGAGGGGTATATGGATGGAGGTCCTGTCACGCACACATGCGAGTGTGAATGTGTGTGAGGGAGAGACGGCATTGGTGCTGAAGAGGCCCAGCGCCATATTCCACATCATCCCCCACTTTCATTCACTGCTTTTGCCATAAAGTGCGCCATCCCGGTGAGGTATCGTATCGCCAGGCTCGATAAATCGATATGCGAAGAGCGATAGGCTTCTCCTCTGAATGGGGGCGATAATAAAGTGCGCCCCTCTCCCTCTCTCACACACACACAAACGCACACTCTCTAACTGCAGGCTGGGGAATGAGTAAACGTAAGCGGCCATATTTCACGAAAATGCCTGTTTCTCTCTCCCAAATTTGTCGCGTGCGATTTCTCAAGTGCTTTGTTTTGCTTTGTTGTGCGTTTTTGCTTACGCGTCAGCGCTCGAGAGCTGCACAGCACATCGCCCAGCTGAGGTGTGATATGACGCCATGACAACGTCCGGTTCGATGAATCGGCGCGCCACACCCAAAAAATAGGGCGGGACGCAATCGCCTAAAACCTTTTATCGCGGTTAAAAAGCCATCCTCGACGCGTGATCCCCCCATTCTCACACCGCCGCACCCTACACTGCTGGCAGCTGTGAAAATTATCATTATAAATATTTCAAGCATTTTTTTGTAATGAACGATTAACAAATGACATCGTAAATTTATAATTACAATAGTACGAAAGCTCATTTTCGCTCGACGAAGAATTCCAAGTCGACACATGGTGTCACATGGTGATTTTATTACTATTATACATCGCAACATTACAACAAAGTCTCATGTGCAACCCCTTTTCTGTAAAAACTCAAATTACTTTGCACAGTGAGTTTGCTTCTAGCAGGCCCAAACGTAAAGTGCACGATTCACCCTCGTATAGAATTACGACCGTTTGCCTCACATCCATTTCGATAATGTCAGGAGCTCGGCGCCTGCAAGGCTCAGGATAGGCCACCCATCAGTACACGCATGCATTACAGGCAAAATATGGCCTAACCATCGGGCGCTATAAGAGCTTGCTGAGGCTGAACATGGCCGTTTCGTCCCGTCGAATAACAAGCGTACTTTCTGGATGATCCCATGGGCACAGCCGAACGAGTTTAGGCCTCTAAATGTGCAGCCGTCTGTCTGCCAGGAGCACTAATCAGCCAGCAATCGACCTGGTCAAATGTTGTGTTTACAGTGTACCCGCCCCAGCGCCCACCTAACGCTCGTATGACTAATCGCCCGCGGCGCCAACACCAACCTCAGCGTTCTTGCCGTCGCGTCCAGGAAGGTGTAAAAGGCAAACGAGGTAGATAAATATCGCAAGGAGACGCAACAGCGTGCAGTCACCGTGCACAAAAGTACCCCCCTCTCCGCTCACCTGTGATGAATGGTACTCTCGTGTACGTAACTACTCGCCTCCTCCACGCGCAGCAGTGCACGGGCCAATCCCGAGGGGCTTTTCACTCAAAAATAATCAGTGCATACCTTTCAGAAAAAACAACAACTTAACAATGAGAAGAAAAATTGACTGTACGCTGTAATTTATAGTGCAGTAACCCTCGGTCCACTCCACGCGGTGCACGCGCACCGGCCCGTGGTGACCACTCCCTTTTGCCTTTCCTTATTTGCCGTCTGCCGTTTCGTCGCGCGCCGCGTGTCGCACCGCGAGATGCACCAGAGTGGAGAGAGGCAGCGCAGTCGCGCCGCTCAACTTTCGAACAAAGTAAACTGTTGCTCGATGCGGCGCCAAGGAGCAGGAGGAGGGACGGCCGAGGCGGACAAAGTCGCGGCTTCCTTCGCCTCCTCCCGGACCGCACCCGCCCGCTTCCTCTCTCCAAGTTTCCATCGACGCAAACAAACTCGACCGAACCCGCTCGGGTTGGTTAGCTCCGGCGCCCCTCCCCTCGGCTCGACTTTGGCGCCTCGTTCCTCCTTGACTACTTCGCGGTTTGATTCGTTGCTGCCCCGCACCGCGCCTGCCTGGCTCGGCTCACGGACGAGACGACGCCTTCACCTCCAAACCAGAAAATACAACAAACAACGCTAGTTTTCATTGTGATATTCTCGAGTCAGAGTCAAAATTATAAATAAACGTCTAATTTAAGCGAAAGTAAACAGTTGGAGAAGAAGAAGAAACCGAGAGTCTAATGCAAATTCTGAATGATGCGGTCATATTAAATCTGATTAAATTACAAATCTTGTGTGGCAAATAATAGAAAGCAAGAAAGCGAGAGAGTAAGGGGGCGCAGAGGAAAGGCCGGGAGAGGCACTCGTTTCTGACGAGATTTAACTTCGTTAAACGCAGGGAGCGCGGCGGCAGCCTGCTCTCCGGCGAAAAGAAGAGAGACCGCTTCATTCTCCCGTTCCTTCCTATCCAGCTAGGCCTCTAGGCTCTCCGCGCTGCCGGCTGCTGTAGGCCTACAGGCTGACCGCCATAAAACTAGAGCGGGGGGAGGGGCAGGGGCAGCGGGAAGGATGGATGGTTTATTTTACCTACAAAGAGCGAGACGGAGTGAGAGGGAGCGAGAAGCAATTCATCGACGAGCGAACTAAAACTCTGGGAGGCGCAGAAGAGAGAGAGAGACTCGCGGCCGCCAGGGTCGTCTCGTAAACCACCACACAGGGCCGGTGAAGGCGTGGCGGGGCGTGGCGCGGCCGAGATGAGAAACAATGCAGGTGCTAAACTCCAAGCCGGCCCGACGAGGCAGGAACTCCACTTTGCATAGCGCCACTCACTTTACCGCTCCTTCACTCACCCACCTCCACACAGACAACATGCACACGCACACACACGCACGCATACGCCTCTCAGCACCTGCCAATAGTTTGGAGCCGAGGAGTAGACCCACCACAGTAAAGTCCAGGGCAACGGAAGGAGCGAGATAGTGCGAACGGAGAGTGAGATAGAGCAGGCGAGGAGCGAGATAGGGGGGCTTCACAGAGGATCAGCGAGGCGTGACGTAAGCGGCGTGATCCATCTGGGTACACGTTGCAACTCAAAGTGTGTAATCATCGCCAAGTCTCTGTTCAAAAGCGCGTGGTAGTATTGTAGCAAAAATAACGCGTCCTTTTATTGCTTCGCTTTCGCCTGCGACGAATTTATTTCGACAGCAGTGCGTTGCGTTCCGGTCGATTGAATGTGGAGTCGAAGTGCATCGCGGAGTGCCGTGCCGCCGGTGCACAGCCGGACGCATCCAGTCGAGGGGACAGATGTCGCTGCATTCCTGGCGCGCCACGGCCTTGTAGGGCACGGCCAGGGCACGGCCCTGCGCGCCGGCTCCCGTGCAGTCGGCGTTCCCAGTCCTCGCCCGCCCCGCCCCGCCCGCTGACCGCAGGGATCTGTCACGTCAGCAGCAGCAACGCAGCGCGTCCTCCCCCCAGTGACACAGCAGATGTGCGGCGCGCGATCGAAACTCTCTCGCCAAAGAGGCCCCTTCTCTCTATCCCTCTCTCCCCCCTTTTTTTCGCACCGATCGGCGCGAAACAAAAATTAAACGACGCTTTCCGAACGAGCCGCTCAGCGGCCCGCTTACGTCAATGGCACAAAGTGAGGTGTCGACCCCGCACTCTGCTTCTTTATGCTGAGCTCAGTTCAATCGCCGTGGCGCTTGGCCCGACCACGGGCCACGGGCGGAAAGCCACGAGGACGAAAAAAAAAAAAATCCCAGCGCAACTGCGCAGTTTAAGCTGAGGAAAAGATTTCCAAATCGCTCGTTTCAGCAGCCACCAGCAACGAAAAAGATATAGATGCATATACTTGCAAATTTTAGCAAATAAGGAAGGATTGACTTTCTTCTTTGCTTTTCTTTTGCAGGTTTCTTCCCGTAAATGTAAGCGTTACGTTGGTTCGTGGACGGTCCGGATCCGCGAACCGATCGCACAAAGAGAGAGGGGGAGAAGCATACGAAAGGGAGAGACAGAGAGAGGGGAGAAGCCATACTGCACTCGCCCCCACCCCTCCTCCCCGCCAGTCGTAAAAGGTCGCCGTCTTAAGCCTGACAAGTTTCCTTGGCGCGTTCGCAAAGCGTCTCTCAAATGCTGGGCAATTTATCCGGATGAGTATATTCCCCTGGTGAGTGTGTGTGCGTGTGTGCGTGCGCGTGACACACAATAAAGGGGGAGAGATGTGAAGAGGAAAGAGAGAGGTGCACGATGAGGAGAAAAAAACCCAGAATAGTAAGGAAGAGAAGAGAGGACGACTCCTGCGCCTTGAAGCAAGTGTGAAGTGGGAGGCGGAGGGGTGGTGGCGTCGTCCACCCTAGCCTAGACTGGCCGCCCCGCCCCACGCCGCCCCACCGGACGGGCAGTATCGCAGGATTCCGCCACACCGGGCTCCCTCGGGAAAGTTCCACCCCTGCCTGCCTCCTGTCAGTCCCCCTCCTCCACACGCGCGAGCAGACACACACACACACACACACCAACTCACTCACGGGCGCACACACCTGCTGAGCGCCAAGCGTTAGAGAGGGTTGGCGGCGGCGGTGGCGGGGATGGCGTTCCCGAATCCCTGCTGACCATCACACGGCCCACCTACAATGCCGCCACCCGCCACACCCTCCACTTCTCGCCCCCAGCCGCCACGCCTGGCGCGGATATTGTCAGCGTACACGACATAGCAGCAAGCACCGACAGAGAGAGAGAGAGAGAGAGAGAGAGAGAGAGAGGGGTGAGAGGGGAGAGATGAGGCGAGGTCAAGCAGACCCCATCCTTGCCTCACCCCCTTAATTACCCCACCCACCCCCGCTCCAGAGAGGGGCGACGCCCACGCACCTCACAGCTATGCACCCCACTCCCGCCCGCTACTCCTGCCCCTCCGTCCAGATTGATGGCGGGTCGGCTGTCTCTCCTGCCCGCCTAGGGAAGGAGGGAATGTGGGTCACACGAGGAGTCGGGGGTTGCAGGGGTCGAGCTCATCCCATCCGAAAGAGCAGGGCGGCGGCGGGACGTCCAGCCACGGCGACTTTTGAACCAACTAAACTAGCTGCTAAACTAGTTTGGGTCGAGTTAATTACCACCTTATTTGTTCCAACGAAAGATTGCATCTAGCATCGACACAAGTAAAAAATTGTACCTGCCGGTGGCTTTTAGTACTTCGGCGAATCATATGGCAAAGTCACAGTTCTCCTGGGCGATGAGTTGGATGGAAACGTAAACGATGAACACGAATTTGCCTGAGTACATATTAGGACAAGGCAAGAGTACACACAGTAAGTAGTAAGTAGAGATCCTCAGAAGCCAACCACGATCCGGAATCTACTACCACGGTTATGACGAAACACGAGACGATATATATCAACAACATCACAGTTTTTTGAGGGGTATACGAGCCTGCGCGTGTTGTGTGTGTGTGTGTGAATCGTCAAGCAGTCCCTTATCACCACCGTGTTTAATTTGCGTGGCGTGTGATAATGTAGGACACATGTGCCCATGCCCAGAGATAACGGCCCCTGAGCCTGCCAGCTCGCCTCCCAGCCAGCCAGTTAGCCAGCAGCCAGCCAGCCCCCCGAGCTGACTTGCATGCGCCGGTGGCGCTCTGCCTGCCGCTGCTATCTCCACCAAAAATTTTCTTTCTATATG
>NW_026267294.1:172841-174123 GCF_000697945.3 Frankliniella occidentalis | reverse complement strand
GGGGCGGGGGCTGGCCAACGGCCGCACGGTTACAGTTATGGGACTTGGAGCAACGAGACACAATACACATTGATTTTACCCCACCCATCATCCGCAAGTAATTTATATTCAAACATAGAATTATGCAAAATTTATAACAACGAACAGAAATGGTTTGGTGTCAGGAGGAGGGTTTCGAGGTCAGGAGTGGAGGATAAAGAGGGGAAGAGGGAGAGAGAAAGAAATAGCGAGAAAGGGTGAGTCGTGACCGCGTCCATCTGCGGGCCGGGCTCCTGCCCCCGCCCCGCCCGAACCCATTCGCTCTGCCGGCGGCCTTCCCACATGCAATATTTGGGCGGGGTTGACTGGCGCTCACGCTCGGGTGGGGCGGGAGAGTAGGAGAGCGAGAGAGATAGCGAGAAAAGCAGGTGTGCGTGCGCGGGTGGATAAGAGAGGGAAGAGGTGACCACGGCCGGGTTAGTCAGACGTGCAAAAATCTTCACAATAAAAGAAATCACGAGAAGGAAAGAAAACCTGCGTCTTATTTTCCCTACCCCCGCTAACTCTCTCTCTCTCTCTCCTCTCTCTCTGCGCCCAGACTAATCCTGTTAGGCCCCTGCCCAGTGCCCCGCGCCCCACCCTATGCAAGAGCGGCGGCGCACCAAATCCTATAGAGCATCCTGTCATTCATGTCCTCCCCGCCGGGCTATTACCTCCATCCACAAGGACACAAGACACGCTAAACGGCTTTAAAAAAATACACAGGGTGCACCATTAGGCCTGCCATACGTTTCCGGTTTGGTCACACTACCCGCATACCATACAGTCTAACGTCACACGTCTAAATTTGTTCAAGTCCGACAAAAAAAAATTGTACGGGCCCTCTGGGACACTCTGTACATAAAAATAAAAAGAACAAAAAATAAACCTGTTTCATGTGCAGAAACGGCGGCGCGGAAAAGACGAGCAGAGCGACAGCAATGCAGTGCAGTCGCGCACCCCTCCCTTCATTCTTGTGCTTACGGCCGCGGTTTACTGCTCGGGCCCCGCCCCACCGCGCCCAGTATGCCAAACTGTATAAACACTGCCCAGTATGACATATGCACAACAACGCCCGTATAACCCCCCTGGGGGCTCGGCCCCGCGCCCCCGCCACCCCCCCGGCGGGCTCACCCCTGCGGACAGTATGCGCCGCGCTCGCCGCGCCCCACGACATAGCAGCAAGCACCGACAGAGAGAGAGAGAGAGAGAGAGAGAGAGAGAGAGGGGTGAGAGGGGAGAGATGAGGCGAGGTCAAGCAGAC
>NW_026267294.1:162240-172791 GCF_000697945.3 Frankliniella occidentalis | reverse complement strand
CCCCCGGCGGGCTCACCCCTGCGGACAGTATGCGCCGCGCTCGCCGCGCCCCTCCTACTCCTCACAACCCTCATTAGATTTGACATGAAATTTTCATAACTCGAGCGCACACACTTTCAGACACGGAGAGGAGCGCGAGGGGCGGCGGAGCACACACACGCGCGCGCAAAAAAATGGTCGGCTGGTTGGGACCGCGCGGTGGGCAAAAGAGCATCTCAAAGTTAGCGGCGAGTTGGGGCACGGGTCCCGGCCGGCGGCAGCGGGCGGCCAGAGGGAAGGGGGTCGGGGCAGCGAAAAAGTTCCGGCAACACCAACCTCAGCGGGGGTATAAAAAAAAATCATATAAATAGAACATTTTGGCGCTGATTAATTCATTTCTGTCACACCGAAAGCTAATCTCGGTGGGAGCCCAAATGTATTCCGAACGCATTGGCCGTCCAGCGCGGGCGTGGCGTGGCAGGGTGGGGCGCGCTGGGGGCGGCCTGCAGCGGGCGGCCGATAAATTGACTCCTTTACATAAAAGGGCTCGGGGAAAAATTAGCCGAACAAACACCATAGCGCCCTGCTGCTCGGGAAAACAGTGGGTGAGGAGAGAAGAGGAAGGGGGTTCCTGCTGGAGCGAGCAAAGCGATGTAGAGGGAAAGAGAGAGAGAGAAAGAAAATACGAAAAGGAGAAGAAAAAACTCGATTACTTTCCCAACACTTTCATTCTCGCCCGCGTCCGTCCGAATTTTATGCCCGAATGGCGCGGTGCGGCGGGTGCAGCGGTGGTAGCGGTAGGCGGCCGCAAAGTGGCCGAGCGCATCACACCGCCGCCACGCCCCGCCACTCCACCGCGAACCGCGCACCAAACAGCTCCATGATGCGGGCAAAACGAAGGACGACAGGAAAGAAAAGGTGGTAGAGACAGACGGGGAGGGACAAGGGACAACACTTTTACAGCGGTCGTTCGTGTTGGAAACTGAGAGAGGTTCGGCGAGAAAGACATACGCGGTGCGTGGCGGCCGTGCATCGAACCAGGGACTATAAGGACTGTCGACTGTCATCTGGATTTAGGGAAGCGGGAAAAAAATGACAGCGGATGTATACGGAAATTTACCCGCGCGACTGTGCGATCAAACCAGAGCAGTGCTGTGCTGCGTGGCTTTGGCGTGTCGGGGCGTTGTCGGGGCGT
Organism: Frankliniella occidentalis; assembly: GCF_000697945.3. Taxonomy (NCBI): domain Eukaryota; kingdom Metazoa; phylum Arthropoda; class Insecta; order Thysanoptera; family Thripidae; genus Frankliniella; species Frankliniella occidentalis. Next base: position 171,617 of record NW_026267294.1, on the reverse strand, counting down.
GGCGTGACCAAACCGTTTAGGCCGGGCAATACTGCGAATGAAGCGTGCAGACTTCGCGCTCACACAAGACTGCTTGCCTCGGCTCTCGCCTGCCTGCTGGAAACTGGGCCAATTTTATAGCGATGACATCAGACCTCCGTGCTGCGCTCCACGACGTGGCGGCGGGGCGAACGAGAAGAGAGACTGACACTTACTGGAAAAGGTATGGGTAGTGTACATAAAACGTCCCGCATCGTTGCATAAATAAATAAAAGGGTTTCGCCGTTTCGCGATGGCATGGCGGAGACGGGACGAGCTCAACCGTCGCTTACCCAGTCATCTCTCATTATATCACCATCGATGCAACTCCGCGCCACTGGCGCAGAGATAGAGGCCGACATAGACAGCCGCTGCAGTTGCAGAGTGCACGAGAGCGCCGTGAAGCCAATTGCACTTCTAGTTCGTCGAAGCCTGGCGCAGTAACATGAGTACGCAATAAGAACATCCGGAAAATGGCAACTGAAATGGAGTAGGCAAAAATTCGTTCCCACTATTTGAAGTTGAAATTAGGTGGGGTCTGTCAAATCCAGCTCATTCAATGGCTTAGCAAATAAGAATGACAGTTTTCCAAATGTCCTCCTTATTTGAGATCCTTGTTCTGTTAACCCCCGAAAAACAAAGCTGCTTAACGACAGGGTTGCGTTACCGTCACAGGTGGCCAGCCAACGAGATAGGCAAACCCGCCCAACAGGGCATGCCCACCGTCAAAGGCGGACATGGTGGGCAGACCCGGCAGACAGGGCTGCACAGCGGCCCCGCCTATGTAGCTACAAGGCACCGCGCTAGCCGTGTCGTCCCGCGGCACGTAATCGGAACGTAATCATATGATCAGCCTGAGCCGGGCTTAGCCTAATGGACCACGCGCCGCCGCGCACGCCCCAGATGCACACGTTAAAAGAGCGCCGCGTAATCAAGACCCGAGCCCGCCGCTGCTGCACCGGCAGCGCAGCGCCCGGCAGCGTCGCCCCCGATCCCATCTCCATTCCACGAGACGAGAAACTCGGCGGCGGCGCGGATCAGCGTCGTATCGCTCAGGAATATCTTATTGGCACACCCGCACTGGAGAGGCGGGGCGACCCGGGGCCCCCGCAGGGCGCGCCCCGCCGCCCCGCCGCGTCGTGGAGACAACGCAAGACACCCGATACAATGATCTCCCCCCGGCGCTGCTCCAGCGGCGCTCCAGCGTCCCCCGCGACTCCCCAGGAATGTTTCCATTCCTCGCGCTGCTCGTCGCGGCGGCGTCGGCGGCGGCTTCGATAAGGCGCGCGGCCGCATAAATCGAGCCGCATCGCATCGGCGACGGGGTGTCTTCCAGCCCAACTCGCACCCCCCATCTCCCTCCCCCTCCCTGGGGCTCGTCAGTAAGGGTCCAGCGAGTCGGTCGGACAGCCCCATCTCCCATACCCCGCCCAGCCTCGGACGATATCAAATTTGCCTCAGCATCCCCCACCGTCCACGCCCGCAAATGATTCCCCCTCTTCCTTCTCCTCCTCCGTGTTCTCACTCTACGCGGTGGCTGGCGGGCGGCAGCAGAATGGAAACACAAACATAAAGCAATTCATTATTGTGGCCTCCTCCCCCGGACTGTAAAAGTTTGAGCCAACATGCCGTGGTGGGGTAGAGCGCGGGGCGGGGCTGGGCGGGGCTGGGCTGGCTGGCTCAGAGTCTTGCTTCTGCTAAATCTCGTCATCCGGTCGGGAAGCTGCCTTATTCCAAAGTGAGCCAGCCCAGCAGCCCGGGCGCCTCATACTCCTCCGCCTCCCCCTGGAGAGGACGAGGAGGGGAGGGAGGGGAGGTGCGGAACCGACATCGGTTTCCACGTGGAAATCCACTCCATCTGGCGCGCTCTGCCCTGTGGAATATCAAAGACACGGCTGCGCCAACCAGCCAGTGTCGCGCGGCCCGGGCCTGCTCGGGCTCTCTCTCTCCCTCTCTTCGTCTCTCTGATCCCGCGTACCGTACTTGCTTCTGCACCCCCGGTCTCTCTCTCTCTCACAGACACACGCACACACGCATGAATAATACATGTCCGGTATGAACGTGTGAAGTCCTCCGCGGCGCACCTCTCGGGCGCCACTCTCCGACGACCTCATCCTGCTCCGTCGCGTGCGCGTCGTGTCGGTCAACAGTTTGGGCACAAAACAACACAAAGTGTTGTTGTCGTCATTAAGGGCGCGCGTCCTGATAATTGCGAACTGCTATCAAAGTTCAACAGTGCGGGGGGGCATTTCGTCCAGCGTGCGTGCAGCGGCGGCGGAACTGGGTCCTGCTGCTGTTGGGTTTTCAAAGTACCAATCAAGCGCAGCAGTTACCGGTTTATTTTTCCCACCCCAATATAAATTGCAAGAAGCCAAAAGCTTTGGCGGCCGCGATCGAACGCTCAGAAACAGACTGCATCGCTGTTTCCTTTTCCTTTTTTTGAGGTCGGGGCCGAGCATTAAGTTGACAGACAGGCCGGGCCAAGCCAGGCCAATTCACATTGGGGTTAGGTCTGTGGGGTCAAGTGGCCAAACACAGAAAGAAAACAGCGGCGCGCGTCGATGGAGGTGCTGGCTGGCCGGGCCACAGCTCAGCCGCTGGCGCCCACTTCCTTGGGGCCCCTCCCACTGGCCGGCTCGCAGCGCAGGCGCAGGATATCATGGTCCGCTAGGCCACCGAAGGTAATTGCAGCAAACAGTTGTGGAATCAAGGACTCCCCCACCACCCCGAGCTAAAGCGCGCACACGCGCTGGGGACCAAACCGGCGCCAACCAACCAGTCCCCCCAAGTCCCGCTCTGATGCAGCGGCCACACGAACACACACACATACATACACACACACGGTATAAATCCGGTTCGGAGGATGCAGCAGCGCCAGGTAGTTGTCAATTAAATATACTTCGCGCGGGAGGGAACGGTGAACGGTCGGGCCAGAAGGGAAACACACGCAGGCAAACAACAAAAATAAAAAAGGTAAAAAGAACAACATTTAAAGGAGAAATCGTTTACGGATCAGCGGTCTTATTTCGACCCCACCCACGAAAGCTTCTGCTCGCCGCCGGTCGGACTTGTGCCGCGCACACCTGATCCGACCTGAACACACCACACGGGAGAGGTGAAATCGACAAAGCCTAAAATGCACGTGTCGGTGTACCAGTGTGTGTGCATGTGTGTGTGTGTGTGTGAAGGTCCAGCCAACCCAGTTGGACGGTCGGTTCGGGCCGGACTGGGTCCAGAACTCTACGTTTTGTCAATACTCCCGGGCCCAGCCCGGCCCAGCCCTCCTCCATTACCTTTGCGGTCCGTTTGCGGATGAATCCAGCCGAGCGAATCAAACGCAAACCACCGCGTCGCTGCGCCAGCGCCAAACCCCGCCCGCCTGGAGGGGAAAGGGGGGCTGTTATTATACCGCCGAATCGCACTCGCGTCGATTTCATTATAGGAGCCCTTTGGATATTTCTCGCCGACGCCACCTCCCGCGCACCTCTAAATTCAGACCGCGGCAGCATTTGCCCCTCCTCCGATGTTCTCCCCCGTAAGTGAATGGGCATTCACATACACCTAAAAGTATGCGATATTCGTACTTTGCGTTAATTCCAGTGTATAACGCAGAAAAAGTCTAGGGGAACATAATATTTTTCGAGGTGTACTGTGCCTGCCCAATGGGGTCCAAAAAGAGAGACGTGGGATTTCGCAGCCGGAACTGCCGCCGGCCGCGGGAGGGACCGCCACGTGGGGTGGCAGCCAGCCTGCGAGTCGGCTCGATCGTCGGCCGTGCCATCCGGGGCCGGCCAGAGCCCGGCAGCCCCGCCCTGCTCCAGGTCGGCAGCTGGCCGCAGCCCCGTCGATGAAATACGGTAATACGGAAATTGCAACGGGCGGCGTAACCCTTGCCGGGGCTGGGGCTGGGGCTGGGCGGGCCGCGGGTCAGCAGCAGGCGAGCCAGCCAAGCGGCCTCGAGGGACGGGAGGAGAGGCAAGGCAGGGCCGGCCGGGGCCTCCGCATGGGCGGCGCCAGACTCGCCAGCGGCGCCCGGGAAGGCAATCAACCCCCTCCAGGCCCGGGCAGGCCAGCCACCCCGGCGATCACCGGCCGCCCCGCCGCGCCCCGCCCAGGGCGCTGACTTATGACCTCCTTCCTCCCCACCCCGCCGCGCCCCACCCCGCCCTGCCACCGATAAACGTTCAAAAACAACCTGCTGCGAGCGCCTCGGCGAGCGCCCGCCCACCCCAGCAGGGTCCTGCCGGTCAGGGGAGGGTGCGCCCACGGGCAGGGCTGCGCCGGCCGCCTTCCGGCTCCGGTCGGCTCCCTTTTCTCTCCTTTCCCCGGGCGGCGCCGGCATTCACAACCTCACCAAGTGTAAAATTGCTTCTTGGCGAAAATCCGCTCATTTCTTGCCTCCCGCGTCTGCTGTGCGCTGTGCGGGGGCGGCCGAGCCCGCGGGGGCGGGGCGGGGGCGGGGGCAGGACCCCATCGGGGGCGGCTGCTGAGCCTGTCGGGGCGGAGGGGCGAAGACAGGGGGCCCCGATAGCGTGCGCTGTGCGCCTATCTGCCGCCCTCCACCCACAGCCCGCCTGCACCTTACCACCCAGAGGACTCCGACCCCGCCGCAGCGCCACCAGCGCCCCCCGCCACTAAGCCTTCACCACTCAGGATAAAACTTTTACGTTTACTCGGTTTGGGGCGGCTGCTGTGGGCCGGTTGGTAGGCCCGGCCCGGGCCGGCTCAACCGAACTTCCCCTCGCCGACGCGGCGCGGGTCCCGGCCGGCCGCGTGTATCCCAAGCGATCAGGGCAAAAGATTACCCGCCGCGATTGAAACGGAGTGGACCGAGTCAACAAGCCTGTGTTTGGACTGCTGGCCTGCTGAGCGGACTCGCCGCGCCGCGCGCCTATAGGCCTGCGACTGCCAGACGGCTTGGCTTGGCTTAGCTTAGCTTTGGCCGAGGTTTGGCTCTCGCTCTCTCTCTCTTCCAGCTGTCACTCTCTGTCTATCACATCCAAACTATGTCACTCTCTCCATTTCACTCTACAAAATCGTATTTTCGGGCTTGGGTTTGCACAAGAACATTGTTCACCTCGGTGCAAGTTACGATTGATCACTTCATTCATCTTAAGATTTCAATGTAATAGTTGTAAGACTAAACATTGACTTTGCCCCACGGCACGTTCTTGTGTGCAAAACCAAAGAGTACAAAAAAAAAAAACTTGACACCAAGTACGATTTCTTTATTCAAAGAAACCATTTGCCAACGCGGCCGAGTAAAGCCTCATGAGTGCTTCGCGACGCCGACGCGGTACATCCGAGGCGACGCGTGCGACGCCATGGCAGTCCGAGTGGACGTGCGCACTCGCGGCGGCGTCGAGACACTGACAAAAAAAACATCAAAGGCGCGGCGCACGCATTCACTGGTTCCAACTACACCGCCAGTGCGGCGATATAGACCATCGCCGTCCACATCCACGCCCGCCCGCTCGCGCTAACCGCCACACCGCCGACATTTCCCCGAGAGAAAATTCTCCAAATTGGCGCACAGGGCTAGCAGGGCCTTTGCGGTTGCCGAGCGGCGGCAGCGGCGGCGGCAAGTCGTCGCGAAGAGCAGTAACGTTAAGGCAGATTATTCCCCGCACCAACGCCCCGGCCGAGACTCTCCGGCCCGCCCGGCAATGAGTTCCACTGCCGCCGAGAAATCGCGACCGCGGCGCGGCGCGGGGTGCGGCGGGGTGCGGCGGGGACAGTCCCGCAAGGCCCGGCCACTTCCAGACTTCCAGGCCAGGACGCGCATTAAGAGCAAACGCACAGTGATATCAGCGGTCCGACCAGGGGCCGTCCACCAGACCAGGCCACCAGCAGAGGGGCGGCCGGCATCGCGAACCCTTTGGGGGACGGGCCCCCAAGGCCCGGGGGGCGGCAGTGTGAGGTGAGGCTCCGGCTCACGGAGGCATCAGGTGTGTCCGCTTTGCCGCCGGCTGCCACCCCCGCATCCACCGCCCCCGCGCAGAGCGCCTGCCCCCGCGCCGTCAAGATTCCAGATAAAGGTGCTAGAAAGTTTCTCTGCTCGTTACCGGGCGTGGCGTGGCGAGGCGTGGCCTGCCGCTGTTAGGCGGGCCGGGCGGCGCTACTGTGTTGCAGCCCCCCCAGGGGCCCCGGGGGCTGAGGGGCACCCCCTGCGAGCAGCCCCCACACCACCCAGGGCCCCTAGGGGGCTACAGCCGGCAGGCGCCAGCTTGGGAACCAACCGCCCCTACCCTTCTGATGCGGACATTGCACAAAACATTTAAGAACATTGCACAAACAGAAACTGTTCACTGCACTGTCCACTCTGCGCAAAGTATGCGATATCGTTAAAAAATCGAAATTTGTAAAACGTGTACATTTACAAGGATCACGAGGATATTTTGTATTGTGAATACTAAAGTAAAATCGACCGAATGTTTAAAAATAGTTCAGCAAAAGATTTCAGGAGAAAACCGACGTCATTTATGGTTTTCCTGGAACGAGCAGGTCTGCGGCTTATGACTTAGCAGTGGCGGTCACTCCATTGACCCCGCGGCCAGGCCGGCCGACACCTCCGCGACCCACATTTGATCTGCGGCACGGCGCAGCACGCGGGGTCACCGCACCGCGACCCCGGCCGGGCCCGGCTGCTGCTGCTTGGCACTCTGGACTGTGATAGCGATGCCGTGATCTCCGCCCCTTCCCCCTTTCCCCGGCCATGCACGCATGCGTGCGGCAATCACACACACTAACAGACACACACAAACACACGCAACACACACACAACAGCGGCAGCAGCAGTTTGATTTGATAGAGGATGACCGGGCGGGCCGCCAGCGGCCAAAGAGGCCTAGGCGACCGAATCGTCCAAACGCTATGGCGTATGATGTCATTATTATTTGAATGCGCGATTGTTTACGAGTGGGTGGGGGAGCATAGGGGCGTCAAAACCAGAATGGAAACACCTCCGAGTATAGGCAGGCCAAGCCAGCCAACCAGGCAGCCAGCCAGCCAGCCAGTCAGTCAACCAGCAGCAGCCATCGCCAGCCGGCAGCTCATCGGCGTGTCAGGCGATCTAAATACCAGCAGGCAAATCGCTCGCACTGCTCTCGTGTTTGTTTGGCGAACAGCAGGGGCCCAGAGAGAGAGAGAGCCTCACTCGGCAGGGGAGGAGGAGGGAGGTTTACTCCTCTCTCTGTGCGTGTGCGCGCGCGCGTGTGTGTGTGTGTTGGCGCGCGTGTGTTATGGCAGCCTCGACAATGGCGACTGGCGGCCAGGCACCCCCTGCCTCGGCCCGCCCCCATAGCCACCCCAGCCAGCGCAGTCAGATGCACACGGCAGCACAGACAACTGGCTGGCTGCTCCTGCAGCAGTGCCGTGTCTCTATCTTTCTCGCCCTGTCTCTTCCACTCTCTACTTTCTCTCTCTCTCTCGCGGGCGACACTCTTTTGCCTCTTCTTCCACCCTCCCACAGACTCTCCCTCTCACTCCCGCTCGCTCCGGACAACAAAAGGTGGGCGGGACCATCCGCGACAACGTAAAATTCTACGACAATCCCCGCGCAGATATTTTCCCCTCCCTCCCTCTGTCTCCCTCAACCCCCCACCGCTCTCCTCTCCCCTCCCCTTCCTCTCCCTCCCGGCCGCTCTCCCCTCGCGTCGCCCGCCGTTTCCGGCTCCGGGCGTCGGGGACAAGGAAAAGGGTCGGCGAGGAAAATAACGCATCACTAAGCGAGAGATAAAAGTGGATTCGGGGTTTGTTATCCCCCGCGCTCCTCGCCCGCCCGTCCGGGGGACTTTGCCGCTCTCCCCCTCTCGCTCGCACTCACACGCCGCCCCGGCCCAGCGCCACGCACGCGCGCGGGAGGCCTCGGCTGGGGGCGCGGCGAGGGGAGGGCACAGAAAGTTAACTTAAGTCGTTATTCTGAAGGACAGCAGAGATATAGAAAGGCGGGGGCCGCCGGGCCTCTCCCCTCTCCGCCACAGTCCACGGCTGGGCTGCTCCAGGATAAGCACAACGAGTGCAGCACGGCTGGGGCCGAGGGGGTATTCACTTCAGTAATACCCTGTACACGATGACTGTAATACCCTATAATACTCAGTAATACCCGGTAATACCTTGTAATACGCAATAATACCCTGTAATACACAGTAATACGCAGTAATACCCGGTAATACGCTGTAATACCCTGTAATACCCTGCAATAATGTGTACCACTGCTGAACCTCACTTAGCCAGAACGTTACAAAATCAGGTTGACTCAAGTCGAAACAAATGTGACATCATGTGTTTACAAATGTGACAGTTTCAAAATTTAATCAATTCTGAAAAATGTTGCACTTTACGAAGATGACAGGTTTTCTGACACACACACACACATACATATACATATACACACACAAAGAATAACCTAAAATAGCTGAATGTTTTTGCTAATTTTGCAATAGCTCAGAATATAAGCTCGATTAGCTAATTATAAGCAAAAAGAGCTAAGATATTAGCCTTTACAGCTACACTGTAAAAAGCTTGAAAAGAAATTCGAATCGTTGTAAAATGCTTTGCATTGTGATCCTTCGCATTGCAAACTAATTATTTGCACCTTACGAAGAAAATAGTTCATAACGCTGCAAAGAATTAGTTCCTAACCTTGCGAACCGTTTCTTCGCAACTTACGAAAAAAATAGTTTGCAATGCAAACTTCCTTACAATGCTTGAAAATTCTTTGTAAGAATTTCGCAGTGTAGGCTCGCGGCTAGGTCGTTCTTTTCTACACCGGTGTTAAGGCTCAGTTCTTACTCTGAAAACGTATCTGTATAAGGGAGAGTGGGGCACCAGCTGTCAGGGGCACATACTGTCAATGAGCTGGCAATAGCTAGTCACTTTCTAATGCTGTCCAGCTAAAAAGAAATATGAGCCAAAAACCTGGACGTGATCATTGATGATCTTTTAACTTAATAAATATAAGCAAGGCAAACTAATATTCTGAGCTAAGGTCAAATTACCGACTGCTTTAAACTATAAGCAATTAAGTATGCACCCGACGCAAAATTTTCTGTATGCTATTAGGTTGTTTTTAGTTTGTCATGACGAACAGAAACGTACTAGTAGCGACCTTCTGCTAGCAGGTCGCTGTATGTTCGTCAAGGTGCGTCAAAAGTTCGCATATGTATCACTTTGCACCATCTCCCAAACTGAAAGCGAACATAGTTCGTTTTCCTGTGGTATGCTGCCAGTGCGCTGCAGTACGCCAAATGTTCGTTTTCAGTACGCTCTAGATGCACATTTGATGTAGGAATCTAGGGAGGGGGGGGCCAATATGCAGCCGGGGGTGCAGCTGGGGGTGCAGCCGTGGTGGGGCTGCG
>NW_026267294.1:150782-161365 GCF_000697945.3 Frankliniella occidentalis | reverse complement strand
TGAAAACATACTCAGGTCGCTCTGTCTGCGCATGGGGCGACTCGATGACGGACAAAGGTCGCTCCGGCGCGAACCTCCGGCGAATCTTGGCGATACGTCGCTCAGGAGCCTGACGAACCTCGGCGACCCATCGGCGCACCGAGCGCGACCCTCCGCGAACCGATAGCGTACCGAAAGCATACCAAAAGCAAACAAATCTTTTTGCGTCGGGCATGTACGCTTTCGAAAAAACCTTTTTCAGATGGTCAGTAATACGCTGTAATACCAGGTAATACGCTGTAATACTTGGTAATACCTGGTAATACGCTGTAATACTTGGTAATACCTGGTAATTCGCTGTAATACTTGGTAATACCTGGTAATACGCTGTAATACATGGTAATACCTGGTAATACTCGGTAATACCTGGTAATACCCTGTAATACCCAGTAATACTCGGTAATACGCCTAATACCCGTAATACGGAGTAGTCTGTACACGAAAATCCGAAGTGAATACCCCCTCGGCTGGGGCAGATGCAGCGCACAAATACCAACATGTAAAGGATCGTCCAGAAATTACGTTCGTTTTCTTCTCAGGTTTATTGGGAATTTACGGAAGGTGGAGGTCGGCGCCTGCGAGACTCGGGGTAGGCCACCCCGCCGTACACGCATGCTCTGCAGGAAAGACGTTGCCTATCTAGCAGGCGCTATGAGAGCTTGCATTGGCCGAACTTGACAATTAAATGACGGAGTACATCGTGGAAGTCCCCTTACACATTCGGCCTTACGCAGGAGCGGCGGTGCCGGCCCGGAGAGCGCCGCGGGGTCGCACGGAAATAAACTGCTGACCCCCGCGGCCCTCCCCGGCCCTATCTCTCTCTCTCCAGCAGAGCGCAAGAGAGAGACGTCTTTCACGCCGAGTCCACCCCTCACCCTCGCGGAGCGGAGGGGAAAGAGCTTTAATTGTTTCTCCCGAGCCGGAAGACACGTCGCGGCCTCGACCCTGCCAGTCCCCCTCCCCCCGCCTCCCTTCCGCCCCCCGAACAACGACCGGCACCTTTCACCTTCCAGCAGCAGCCGAGCAGCGGCAGCCTCCCCTAAATAAACTTTCTCAGCCTCCCCTTTCCACCGCGTCATACGCAGGCCTGGCTGCGGAGCCACGGGCCACGGCCCTGGAGTCGCAGCCCTGGAATCGCAGCCCTGGAGTCGCAGCCCTGGAGCCACGGCCCTGGAGCCACGGTCGGCCACGGTCCTGGAGCCGCAGTCCTAGGGACTCCTGCCCTGCACCCTCCCCTCATCGCCAAGGTGATGGCCACCCCGCGCGGCTCCGCGCTCCCCTCCTGAGGCCATCCACTTCCGGTCCACTTCCGGTCCACTTGAGCCCAGCCGCGCCATATATAACTTCTGCTTTCTTTAAGCCGGTGCCGCCGGTGGGAGCAGCAGGAGGGCGGTAGTCGCGCCGCGGCCCGGGGGAGGGTCGTCAGTGCAATGAGAGAGAGGGAGACAGTCTCGCGCAGGGCAGCGAGTGCGAGAGAGACGGGAGCGCAGAGACCACGGAGGGCGCTCGCTAGTGGGCACGGCAATGAGAGCGAGAGAGAGAGAGAGACACAGTGGCGGAGGGTGCTTGCTAGTGGTCAGTGTAATGGGGCCCAATGGGGCCCAACGGCCGGCGCAACGGCCCGGGTGGGGCAGGGCCGGCGGGGCCCGGGGGGCTCTGGTCGGGGGCCGCCCCCGCCGCGCAGGCCGGACTCGGCTCAGCTCAGGAAAAGGAGCAGCAAGACTTATGGCCGGGCTCCACCGGGCTCGCTTGCTCAAGAATGCGGCGCCACTACCGAGGAGCACCCGCCGGCCGGGCCGGGCCGGGGCCCACCACGACCACCAGGACCACCCCACCGACACCGGCCGGGGTCGCTTCGAAAAATAAAAATGAGCGAAAGACAACATCACCGTCATCACGCGATCCAAGTGTTTGTGCTTCCTCACACGAACACGGCCGGATTCCGACGAAAAAAATAAATTCCTCTCTCCTCTTGGTTCTCGTTCCCCAGCGAGCAGCACAGCAGCAGCATCGCTGCCGCTGCCCCTACATCTCTCGTGGCCCCCGAGCAGCCGAGCCCACCGCGGCCGCCCGGGGGCCTCGCCGATGCAATACTCAGCGTTCTCGTGAATGAAAGACGAACCAGCAGCAACACACACGCAGAGTGCGGCCCGGGGCGAGGCGCGGCGCAGTGGGGCGCAGCAGCGTTCTTTTGTAGTTTGTCATCGCACGCATGAAGGCGCGCGCCCCGCGCATCAACGCCCCGCCCCGCTCCGCCCCGCCTCACCACGCCCCGCCCCGCCCGTCGCCTGACGGTATTCCCAAACCGCAACCCATTTTCAGGCCCGACCGATCTCTCTCCCTCGCTCCCTCCTTCTCTTTCACTCTGTCTCCCGTTTACAAAACAAACGCACAGCAAGATTTCCGCACTTTTCTGCTTCTCTCGCTCTGTGTTCCTGCAGCGGCCCGGCAGGCTGCTCCACAACGTCATCGTGTTTTCTCCCGTGTCTGCAGCCGCTGCGGCCACCGCCCGCCGCCGATAGCTGCTGGTCACCTCCCCCCTCTCCCTCACCTTCTGTTCTGTCGGCGCCGCTTTGTCGTACACCGTCGCTAACAGGGCGCCAAGGGCGCGCGCGACGCACTACAGGAGCCGTCGCCGCGCCGCTGGACCAGCTGGGCGTGACGGCTTGGGCCGTAAGGAAAATCATTGCAGAACATTTTTGCCTTCTTAGCTAATTTATAGGCTCTATTTAGCTAAATAGCTATTTTCTTGCTGATATCTAAATAATTTTAGTTAACCCACATTTAGCTTCTTGCCTAGCATATAGCTAATCTTTTCTTTTCGTGCAAAACAAAAATGTACGCATACTGCAAAATGTAAATTGCGCGAAATTGCCACCTCGCGTCTGGCTGCTGCATTGCTCTCTGTAGCCTCAAGTGACCTCCCATTAGGCAGCAGCAGCAGCAGCAGGACCTGTAGCCTCAAGTGACCTCCCATTAGACCTCGCAGCCGCGCCACTCTTGCAAGCCCACATGATACCCGTCAGCCCGCTAGTACCCATATGAGCACACACGCCATAAAGCTCGCCCAGAGGTACTTGCGGCAGGTGCCCGGCCCGTACCACCGTCCCGTCGCACTCAGCACATACGCATTGTGTGGCCGGTACGGGCCCCGCAAATGTTGCAGCGCGCCCCGCCCCGTCCGCTCTACTCTTTCTCTTTTTATTTCAACCTCGCAAGCAACAGCACACCTCGCGCAAGTGAACACGTTAGAGTGAGCGAGGAAAATAAACCGAGCAAAGGAGGGAGAGAGAGCAAGACGGGTGTACGCGCGCGACTACGACGGAAAAATTACAGCGAGCGACAAAGGAAAACAATGCTCCGGTGTTGCTGAGCACCGTCGAGAGCCAATAACGTGAAAATGTGCAAACTAGAATGCAACGCCAGCTGCTGGACGCACACCGCCCGCCGCACTGCTGGCATTTTGCAATTTGCGAAAAAAAGAGAAGGAAACAACAGGAAGGGGAGGAGAAAAAGTCAGAATAAAAAGCAGAAGGAAAACTTTCTCCCTTTCTACAATTTCGTTCCGAATCAAAGCAGCTAAACAAGGGGAGGAAGGGCCGACCCAAAGTGCACGAGGAAGGAAATATGGGCAGCGACAGGATGGAAATCTCTCTCAAAAGGGGGAGAGAGGGAGTGTGGCGTAGGGAGGGAGTGAGGAACAACCTTTCGAGGAGGGTGAGGGGATGGAGAAAAAAATTGCGTAGCCTAGCATGGCGTGGCGTAGCGTGGCCGTGCGGGGACTGACAGTGGCCGGTGTAGCAAGGAGATTTCATTTCCGGCAGAAACACCCACCACAACCACCCTCTCCGCAAAACGCCGCCGCCCCAGCAGCGCAGCTCGCCATGATAAGAGTGCAGCGACCACACCACCGGCCTCCCACGTGGAAGCCGTGGAAGCGAGCGCGAGGGAGGGTATTTTTTTGGCTTTGGGGGCGCGGATAGAGAGGGCGGGGGCAGAAGAGAGCGGATGAAAGGCATTCCGACGCTTCGCAGAAATACTTCATGACGAGGACCGTCAGAATTAAACTCTACGCGAGAGAGGCTGTGCATAAACCACGTGGGTAGGATAAGGGCCATGCTATGAAATTACTATCATGATGGGAAAAGTAACTCCCACATCGAGAAATGCCTATTTTTCGAACTCCATCAGAAACTAACGTGTACGGGGATGATTGCAGACCTAAGGTATAGACAAACGTGCGAGAGGGTGTGCTCAGGTGTGCTGGAGCGAGTGAGTGGGAGGAGGAGGCAAGAGTGAGTGAGAGCGGGGGGCGAATATAGGCCTAGCGTGTGTGTCCGACTAAATGACGTGGTTCTAACCAATTTCCGGACACACGGGCTGGCAGGCGCGGTGCGAGGCGGTGTGGCGGTGCAGCGCGTGTGGGGGGTGGAAAAGGGGGGGGGGGCACACTGGGTCCCCGCCACACCGCAACCCCCACCTGGGGCCCACCCCGCAGGAGGGCCGCCCACCCGCCCGAGTGATTTGTGGGCCGGGGTGGGGCCGGTGTGGGGCCGGGGCGGGTACGGGGGCAGGCGGGCAGGGCGCGCCAGGGCTCCCGTGGCCCCCATACGCCCCGCCACGCCCCGCCACCACCTACGGTCAGTGGCCGACCCGCTAATTTTCAGAATGGAAGGCGCACACACACACAGGGTAACAGGGGAGAGTTAGGACCCCCGGCGGCAGGCGAAACACAGGGGAAAGAAAAATACCCCCTCCAGGTGTTCGAGGCGAGGCGGTACTAGTATAGGGTCGGCGGCCTGGCAGGCCTGGCCCACACAACCTGTTGGCCGCGTACACCGCGCCGCACCTGGGCCGCGCTGAGCCTGGCACGGGCTGGCGTGGGGCCTATGGGGCCCGCGCCCAATGATAAGCTGATAGGAGCAAGGACACGGCGGGGCCCGGCGGGGGGCGCGTGACTGCCGCGGGGCCCAGCAGTACCATCCCGCGGAGCCACGGCGCCCACCGCCACGCGAACACTCGGGGGAGCTGCACCGCATGCAGGCGAGCCCGGGGGACGCCTACCACCCTCAGGGGGGGCTGCAGTGGTAGGCGCGCATGCACCCGGTGGAGTTGCACCGCAGCCCCCGTGTATGCAGGCGTGCTCGGGGTCGCCTACACTGTTAATCCGGAGTGTCCAGTCCAACAGGAACAAATCTAGGCGACTTATGTCGACTATCCGCCGGGCATCTTCGGGTCTTCCGGGTAATCGCATTAAATGAGTCCATAGGCATTCCAACCATTGTGGTCATGCAGTTATCCGGAAGACCAGAAGGTGTCCAGCAGATAGTCAACATACGTCGCCTAGTTTTGGGGTACCCGCTGGACACCCCGGATTTACAGTCGGCTGCAGTGGTAGGCGCGCATGCACTTCAGAGGAGTTGCACCACAGCACCCTGTGGGCGTCCGCGGGGGCCGCAGTGGCAGGCGGCAGGCGGCCCGGTCGCGCCGAACGCATGCAGTGCGCAGCATGGTGGTGCTGGATAGGGGGGCCCGCGGGGGGTTGACCCGAACCGTGCGATGGGGGATAGATTTCGCATTGAGGTCGGAAATAGCGCTGCCGTAGCGGGCGCGGCTTGGACGGGAACGTCGAGGAACAAATAGGGAGTCGGTCGGGCTGCGCCGCGAGCTGCTCGGGGCTAAGCCCTGGGCACCCCGCCCCCGCCACGCGCCGCCCCGCCAAACAATCGTGGTGCAGCGGCGGCAGCAGCAACGGGCCAGGCCGGGCAGGGCCATGGGGGGCAGCTGCGCGGGCACGCGCCGTCGGCGCACGGACAGAAATAGAGCCCCCTATGCTGCAGGAAGTCCACATCACACACCAAACACGCACTCTAGACCCCCACCCCCCTCCAAACCTCGTCGAGCGGCACGACACGCGTTACCGACATTATTAATTAGAAACGATTTATTTGCCGCGCCCAGATGAGAGACTGCGTGATCAGCGGCAGAGGACCGCGACGAGCAGCAGCAGCAGCAGCAGCAGCAGCAGGCGCGGAGCCGCGGGGACGGAAATAATGACAGCCGCGCGGCGTGTCGAGTGTCCTCGGCGAGGTCCTCGAGGAGGAGCAGGAGGGGGCCGGGGAGCCGCACGCACCGCGGGGACACCCCGTCGAGGGCGGGGAGGTCGACATCCAAACGTGCGCGCCACGCTACTCGGCAACGCGCTTCCAGCAGCGTCACGTGAGCCCGCCCGCAATGATGATAATTACCCACCACCCCCACCCGTACCGAGCGAGGCTAATTCGAGTGCAAAAAACAAAAAAACAAGCCGAGTCAGTGGACAGCAGGCTGATGAGTGCGCACGCAGCGAATGGGGCGACAGCGAGGGGAGGAGAGGGGGTGGTGGTGGTGGTGATGGGGCGAGCGGGCGCGCAGGCGCGGGAGAGGAAAGGAAAAACTCTCAGAGGGGGAGAAAAAAAATTGCATTGCGAGCAGGAAGGCAAGCAGCAGCAGCAGCAGCAGCAGGAGGAGATATTACGAAACCCTTTTATAAGTAGTCGGAGGGATAACAACAATTAGCAAGGCGCTGGAGTAGCAGGAGAAAAGGAAGGGAGGGGAGAGGGGTGTTTGCCCAGTGACAGATTAGGCAGGGCGGGCCGAGCGAGCAAACAGGGGGGGGGGGGGCAGCAGTCAGTCTTGTTCCTCACTGCCGGACGGCCCCTCGGGAAGACACTCGACTCACCGTTGGTTTGTGTCGAGCGGCGGCCCGGGTGGTATGGGACGGGGCAGGGGTCCGTCTAGGAGCGGCGGGTCGGCCGGGCGATATATAAACTCACTACAATGTGGGCGGCGGCCGGCCGGCCCGTAACGAAGAAGACGCCTCAGAATGTGGGTCGAGCCGCTCGTAATGGCCGCCATTAGTACTTTTACTGGCCGCCCTTCGGCCCGCCACGCCCCGCCACGCCGCGTTTGAACTCCCATTACCTTAACGACCCCCCTCGCCCCGCCCCGCCCCACCCCGCCCGCGGGCACGACTGCAGCCCGGCAGAGGCGATACTGGTTCCGGGAGGAGCTAAAGGAGTCCTTGATTTGTGTGTGCGCGGGTCGGGAGGGTCACGCCGCGGCCTTGGGGCCGCCGGCTGACACCTCGGCGGGACGAGGACGCGCGCGCTCGTGCCTATCCCGCTCGGCTCGGCTGCAAAAGGCTTTTACTTACTCTCCTCTCTCTAGTGCAGCGGTGCACACGGCCCATCCCATCGCAAGACAGCTTACCTGCAATCAAAGAGAAAATGCACATCATGAGTATAAAAGTCGGGATAGGAGGCGCGCCTGTCTCATGAAGTTGCAACGCTGCAACGAACGCCTCGGGGGGACGAGGGACAGACAGAGCTATCAAGTCTATGCCCCCCCCCCCCCTCGGGAACTGACACACCGATCACATTTCATTTGACAATTTCATTATAAAGAACGCAATTGCGAGGTTAGTTCAACAGTTTCGCATGCATCTCTGAATCCGATCACCTGAGCGGTACGGGTGCAGCCTTCCGGGTAGGCAATCCCGCCCGACAGGCGTGTATCGCGGTTGCCTAGCCGACCGCTGCAGCCTGGCAGGTAGACAAGCCCGCCGGACAGGCGTGCCTCGCGGTTGCCTACCCGGCAGGCGCTCCACCGCAGTAAGCTCACAAGTCACAAACAATGCCGCCGCCGCCTCGGGCCGGGGGAGCGGCGGCGGGCGCAGCGGGCCGGCGGCGGCGTGCGGCGTGGCCGCGAAAACGTCACGCTCGTCATCTACACAACGGTCGCGGGACCCCCACGGCAAGTCACGTCCGCGGCCGGACGGACCAAGATAGAGAAGGAGGACGACGGCTCGGTAAAATACAGAGGAGCAGCATAGGGAGAGGGCGGAGGAGGGGAGAGCGAGAGTGGAAGGGTGAAGATACGAGCTCGGCGACGTGGCGCGGCGGCGGCGGCATCTCATCTCTCACCCTTTTCAGGGTCAAGTCCGGCACAAGTCTGTAACTACACCATCAGGGGCTGCGCCCTGCTGCTGCGCCGTGCTGCTGCGCCCTGCTGCGGCCATCCGGAATTTATTGCCGCGATAAAGTTTGATTCCGCGGAATCGCAAAGAGCACACTGCTGCTGCTGCCGTCCCTGTCGCACTCGCTCCGGCGCGCCCGCAACAAGAGGAGCGGCGAGACGGGGGCGTGGTGGTGGAGGAGGTGAGGTGTGGTGGGACCCGAGCCCGGCGAGCGGTACCCGTGCCGTGCAGGGCGGGGCGGGGCGCGGCGGGCACTGCAGTGCTAGATGGGTGGTCCTGTGGACAGGCCGGAGGGGCGTGGCGGGGCGTGGCGGGGCATGGCGGAGCGGGGAAGGGCAGCGGCGGCCTGCCCGGCAGATAGGAAAGGTCAGGGGACTTTATGCAGGGCATCACAACAGCCCGGCTCGACCCGGCCCGACCAGATGCACGGCGCACCAAAAGCGTGAACTGCCCTTTAGAGCGACACTATAGCGCCACTATTAACTGTAAAACCCTCGGAAGCGGATGTGGCTGCTTCGTTAAATTGCGAACCAATTGAACTTCCTTTTTGTAATGAAGATAATGTTTTGACCAGTTGCAAAAGAGATTCCTTCATAGGCTGATGCTAAAGCAGCCAAAGCCTTCGCAATACGAACAATAATACTTATTCTCTAGGTTTGCTCGAGTGCTATGCACAGCATGGTCTTCTAGAGCAGTGCACCGAGAGCCACGACGGCCGCGCTACGCCACGCCATGCCACGCCATCTCACCGGGTTAATTACATTCGGCTAATGAAACTAAACGTCGGAAGGCAATGGAATTAAGACGGGCGCGCTCAAACACTCGACACCAACGAGTGAGAGCGAGCGAGAGAGACTCGGAATGCATGCATTACACGCCCCGTCGTGGGGCAAGAAGAGCAACAAGAGAGAGAGAGGCAGTCAACAAAACACACTAAACAACACGAAAAAGGAGAAGGAAAGGCCCCGTCAGCCCAGACATTTCGGACCACTTTTAATTATTGCTGTTCGCGTTCGGGCTGTTCCGAGTGGAATATATAAAATAAAAGCCCGGCCCGTCCGCTCGTCCCACGCCCGTCTCTGCACCGGAAACGCATCGTCCTCCGGCACGTCGTCGCCCGGAGCCGGCCCGGCCGAAGAAGCGCTCCGGCGGCGTCGTCCCTCCGGGCGGCACGGCGGCGACAAACACGGCGAAGCGGTCCTTTATGCACCCCTTGGAAAGGTCCTTTATCGGGCGCACACAGGCAGCGGCGTTTGGGCGCGAGGAGAGAGAGGTCCTCCAGAGGGCGCAAAGGATTGGACGGCAAAAGAAGACCCCCTCCTGCTGAAGATGGGGAGGCCCGGCCGGGAGGAGGATGGCTTCTTCTGTTTGACACAATCCGCGTCAAAAGCCGGCTCTAACGCTTTTCATCCATTTTCCACGCGCCGCAGCGTCGTCGCCCCCTTTTTTTCGTTATTTATTTATTTATCTTTCACCCTCCCCGCCCCTCGCCATCACTGTAAACTCTATGGCAACACATTTGTGACCATACTTGGCGACATTCCCCTTTTGGCGACTTCCCTTTTTTGTCGCCAAACTTTGGCGACATCCGAGATGTGACCATAATTATGGAAACAGATATGTCACCATGATAGGTCCAATTTTGAACATAAACTTTGTCACCCTCGGTGTCACCTTATTTGGTGACATATGTGTTGCCGTCAAGGCGACGAAAACGTCACCAAATTAAGTGACACCGAGGGTGACAAATTTTATGCTCTCAATTGGAACTGTCATGGCGACATGTCTGTTTCCATAATTATGGTCACATCTCGGATGTCGCCAAAGTTTGGCGACAAAAAAGGGAAGTCGCCAAAATAAATGTGTCACCGAATTTTGGTCACACGTGTCGCCATAAAGATTACAGTGATTGTGCCGCCCGCCCGCCACCCCTGTCGCCTGCAATTGACAACATTCCTGTACTCCAGCGCCGCTCCAGCCGAGGCTCCAGCAGCACCCCGCCGCGGGCGGCGCGCGCGCGCGACCGACTGGATTTGTACCGCCGGAGGGAGGGAAGGGAAAATAAAGAAAACACGCCGACGAAATATGAAAATAACTCCGGGCGGCCAATCGCGCTTTAGCAAAAGAGTACAAGAGAGAAAAACAGAAAAAAACAACTTAGTGCGCAGAGCGCCAGCCATTCTGTTGTGTCATCGCGACGCGCCAACGTGACTCGAGAAAATAAAAATACCTCTGATCTTAGTGAGAAGTGTACGCAGCCACCGTCCTTTATCACAGTCATAATAGAGTAAGGCAAACAAGCGCCTCGGAGCGCTTGGTTGGGTAAAGGGGACAAACTTATTGTTGTTAATATTACTACTAATTAGCAATAATAAAACGGTTACGATAATGACAGGGCCGACAGGGCGCCGTTGCCGTCAGGTGGTGCCCGGCAGACTTGTCATCAGGCGCGCACGCGGCGACACCATCCCTCGCGCCTGTACCACGTGCCGGTGACGTGAAGAGGAGAGAGAGAGAGGGAATGGGG
>NW_026267294.1:147038-150650 GCF_000697945.3 Frankliniella occidentalis | reverse complement strand
GGGAGAAGGGGGAGAGAGAACGGGGAGGGAGAGAGAGAGAGCGCAGACCCTTAGTACCTGGCGAGTCCCGCGAGGCTGCAAGACTGAATGAGTGGGAGGAGAGAAGAGAGAGGGAGAGGAGAAAGGAGGAGAGAGGAGGGGAGAGGAGAGGTGGTGCGCCGAGGACGATAGCATGATTTATTAATACCTTTATTAAGCCCAAATCACGGGCCGTAATTCATTAGAGTGCACGACAGGAGGGCCCGGCCCCGCACGAGCCCGGGCCGGGCCGGGCCGGGCCGGCGGGTGGATGGGCCCCGACATGACACAATGTAACAAGAGATTCAATTATTTATCGCCGGGACGTCACGTCGCCGTTTCTGCTGCGCCGCGTTTCTCTCCTGGCCGGGCGGGGCCGCCGGACTCTGGCGCAGAAGTGGAGGTGCTCGGTCCTTCCCCGACGAGGTCCCCCCCGAGGGGCTGCAGGAGCGGCAGAAGGAGGAGGAGCAGCACCAGGAGCAGCAGAAGCAGCGGGTCCAGGAGGCCGCGGCCAAGGGTCCAAGAGCCCTCTGAGGCTGTTACGTCCTTTACAAAGTAGCCAGGCTGCAGCTGCTGCTGCCCTGCTGCCGGGCACAGCCGGTGCATAACTCGACATGGTTAACCGCAGACAACAGGGCAAGCGCAGCGCAGGGCGCGCACACAGACTGCCAGCGGTGCACAACAGGAGGACGTACAGACGGACAGACGGACTTTAACTTGGCGAAAATTAGACAAAGAAAAACCATTCGCTCAAAAACACGGCACAACTCGTCGCCTCGCCTCCAGATCCGCTCGGTCGGCGCTGTCGCCACGTGCCTGCGGCAGATAAGCCCACCCGCTGCTGCTGGGCGCGCTCAGCCTGCTCAGCCCGCTCCCCTCGGCGGGGCAGGGGCGGGGAGGGGCGCCATCATCTGACAGAATGACGGCTTTTGATCAAACAGTCTTGTTGACAGCAGCAGCGTCACGCCGTGCGGAGGGGGAGGGGAGCGCCCAGGAGCGCCAGCGCAGCACGACGAGGACCACGACGACGAAGGCGCTATGCGGATTGTCACGAGCGAGGGGCGGGGCGGGGCGGGGCGGCGGAGGTGTACCGGGCGGATACCATTGTACGCCACCAGAAAGGATTGTCAGGGGAGGAGACCTGCTGGGGTGTGGGGAGAGAGAGGGGAGGGGGGGGGCATTCTCAAGAGACCATTATCACCGTCTTACACGGGTAGGAGGAGAAGCCGAGGGGAAGTTGGAGGAAAGGGGCGGGCCTTGCGAGTTTTTCCGCAGCGGCGTTTCCTCCTGCGCGTCCGCCCGTTACTGCACTGTTGCTGATGCATGGGGAAACTCAACAAAAATGTTTTGATGTGATAAAGCAGCAGCCGCGCAAGGAGCCTCGCTGTTGGATGCAGCCAGCCTCCCCTCCTGGACCGCATCTCTGCTGCGCCGCACAGAGACCCGGCTGCAGCCTCCCCTCCTGGACCACATCTCCGCTGCGCTGCACAGAGACTCGGCTCGGCGTCGCCACGCTCTTCATTTCTCCTCATTGTGGGAATTAGCGTCGCGGCGTCGCGGTGCGGCAGTATGGAGGAGAAAGGGCCGAGAGAAAGAGAGAGAGGGGGGAGGGCTCCGCTGTGGAAGTGCGGGGAGGACAGACAACAGAGAGAAAGACGACGGTGATTAGGGAATTGCACTGTCTCCGTCCGCCCGCCCGACTGCCTAGCTGTCCGTCCGTCCGTCTATCCATCCCAGACCAGACAAGCCCGCAGCCCGCGGGGACGCCCTGGCCGCGCCGGGCGGACCTGGTCGTAGAGCGGTCGTGGAAGGGTCAAAGGCCTCCGCGTGTGTGTTCCCGTAGCGAGGGGAGACACACCGGCCGGGCCGGGGGAGTTACGACCTACCGGACGAATACAATCCGAAGACGGACCCGAGCGAGCCGTCGCTTCAACAGAACAGTTCGTTCTCTCATGAGATTTCCTCTCAGAGGCCGCGATAGGTTCTCCCTCCCGCTGTGCCGGCGGCCAATCACTGATCCAGAACAACAGC
Organism: Frankliniella occidentalis; assembly: GCF_000697945.3. Taxonomy (NCBI): domain Eukaryota; kingdom Metazoa; phylum Arthropoda; class Insecta; order Thysanoptera; family Thripidae; genus Frankliniella; species Frankliniella occidentalis. Next base: position 148,601 of record NW_026267294.1, on the reverse strand, counting down.
CACAGTCACGTGTCCATGCGGCGGCATGGGACGGGAGGGGAAGGGTGAAAGTGCAAGCGAGTAGTCGACCGTGCCCTCGCGCCGGGCCGTCTGGCAGCGGCAGCGGCAGCAGCAGCAGTGCTCGCCGCCTGAGTGGATCAATTGTCAGAGCAGCAATATTGCGCGTGGAGTGGCGTGGAGTGGTGGTGCTGGGCGGGGCGGGCCCGAATCCCACCAAGTAGTACTACTACTATAAGGAGAGGAGGGGCGGTGCGGTGCGGCGGGGCTTCTGCCGCCACAGCCGCGCCAACACTCCCCGGGAAACAATAAGGAAATGGTTTGGCAAAACAAGACGACACAAAAGGAAGTGGCTCCGCGGTGCCGCCGCCGCGCCGCCACCACCACCACCGCCTGGAGGACAAGGACCAGGACGAGGAGGAGAGAGAGAGAAGCCATCCAAAGTATACGGTATACGGCTCCCCTTGCTTTCCAGTTAATGGAGGACGAGGACAACGGACTGCCTGGAGGAGAGGGCGCGCGAAAAGAAAATTATTGGCATTCGGCGCCGAAAAAGCAGCGCGCAGCGAATTGCGCGAAACCCTCTTTTCATTTTCGGTAACTGGCGGGGGCCTAACGTACACAGTAACCTTCCAATTCTCTCCCAATCTCTCTTCGCGAAAAAGCGCCTGCTGCACTTGGGGTTCAGGGGGGCGTTAATTGCGGTCAACGGACGTGGGGCGTGGCGGGGCGTGGCGGGGCGTGGCGGGGCGTGGCGGGGCGTGGCGGGGCGTGGCAGGGCGCCGGCTCGGCCAGCCGCGCAAACACGGGCGCAGTATCTCCTCCTTTCCAGTCCAGGGGAGAGTCCTATCAGCGATGACAAACACCCCTGCCGGCTCCCAATTAAATGAAAATGATGATATTTACTCCTCTTCTTCCCTTACACAGCAGCGGCCGCGCCACGCCGCGCCACGCTCACGACGAGGAGCGAGCGAGGCGCCACTCAGCTTGATCACGTTGTTGGGGAGCACGAGGGGCTGAGACACAGGGATCATAGGGGAAGTCCCCTCAAAGAGCGTCACCACCTCAGTCACCACCCGGCACGAGGTATAAGGTACAGTACGCGCGAGAATGCGAGTGACGACTTTTTCCAAGCTTAATACACACTGTAATGACATTGTTCTTCCACCCTCTCACATTGTTGCCCAGGCCAGGGACGACGACGATGACGACGCATCGACGACGCGGGAAGTCAGCTACCGTGTCGGATGCGAAGTGTCGTCGTTCGTTTCCGCTCGACGGTGTGCGAGTTGGGTCCTGGCGCGTCCTGACAGCGTGCATACGCGCCACATGCTCGCCCTCCGGCGCCCTCCCCCTCAAGAGCGCCTCCCTCGCCTCCCAACCCAAACCCCAATATGGCTCCGGGGAGGACCTGCCAAACCTGCCAGCCTGCATTAAGGCCCCGTGGCGGGGCGTGGCGGGGCGTGGCGGGGCGTGGCGTGGCGGGGCGTGGCGGGGCGTGGCGGGGCGTGTCACCGCGCGAGCCCTTCATTAAGCAGCCCGGGCCCCAGCGGCTCATCCCAAAAG
>NW_026267294.1:144116-146533 GCF_000697945.3 Frankliniella occidentalis | reverse complement strand
GGGGGACAAGAGCGGGCCCGGGGCTCCCTGCAGGTCCAGCGTGAGGGTGGGGCGTGGCGGGCGGACCCTTCTCTCCGTTCGTTATTCGCCAGCCCGGCCACGACGGACCCGTCACTTTCACTTCCTCCCGCACCCTCGTCCCCGTGCCAATACCGACGTGTGGACCGTGCGCACCCCCTGGGCGGAGCCCCGCCACAAGGTCACTCACACTTTTTTCCCTCCATGCTTTTTTTCGCGTGGCTCCAGCGCGCTGGAGCGTGTCTAAGGCTCCTGGACGGGCGGCCTCTCTCCCCTGAAGGGAATATAAGGGGTTGTGGCGGTGGCCGGCGTGGAGAGGACGGGTCATGGGAGGCCTCGGAGGTCCGTGCGGCCACGGCCAGGGGGCGCAAAGAGCAAGCTAATGTTTCTCGGAGAGACGCGCCTCGGGCCCCGGGGCTCTCTACTCAGCACCACTCGCTCGGGCGGCCGCGCGGACCGTCCAGGCGAACGCGAGGCCGTGGCCTGGGCGGCCTGGGCGGCCTGGGCCTGGCCTACAGCAGGGCCGGGCCGCAGCGCAGCCAAGCGCAGCCGAGCGCAGCCCTCGCGAGAGAATGTAATTTCAGCTGTTGTGGAATTTGTTTAGTTTACATCTCGCACCCCCCGCCCGGCCCAGCCCGGCACCGCGAATTCATCCTGCCACTCTTCCCTTCCGCGCGGCCAGCCCCTCTCAGCCCCTCCCCCTCTCCCCCCGCTTCTCTATCCCCTTCCTCTCTCTCCCTCACACTCCTCTCCGGCTCGTCTGCCTGAGAGGCTGCGCGTCCTCCTCGAGTTTCCACCAATTTGGACCAATTTTATGGAACTTCTTTCAAGTTGCGTCGCCTCCTTGCTCCGCGGCGCGCGGCGGTCCTTACTTTGTAATTTATCCGCCCGCTGAGCCAACGGTGAGCGGGGAGCGGGAGGGCGCGGCCACGCACGTTGTGGAGGCGGGGGACCAGCAACAAATTACGACACTCCAGGATTATTTTTTTTACGGGCCATTGATGTGATGAAATATGCTTTTCACATGCTACGGCAGCCAGAAAAAAATTACTTAGGCTGGTAAATTTAGTACATCACCGAACAATTCTGAGTAAAAATTATGTTGAAAAAGGTCCATTTGGTATATCAGTACAGCAAGAATTTGTGTACGGCCCCCTCCACCAGCACATCATACGCCCGCGACTACAGTGTCTATGAAGTGAGTTCCGCACTGCCACTTCCATTGCCTACGTGCTGAAATATCGAATGCGTCGCTGCAGGGCTTACGCAAATTGAATGTGCCCCCCCGCCCTATTTTTTTTTCTTTCTTTCTTTTTTCACCGCCGCGCCCCCCGAAGAACAATCCCCTTTCAGCCCACCGGCGCCCACCGCACCACCCCGGGGCGGCGCCGGCGGGAGGAGCACCACCCGGGCCAGAGGCCTTCCGCCCAAATGAAAGTCGTCGCCGGCTGGGCAGGGCCGGGGCAGGACTCCCCTCCGTGTACGGCCCAGACAAACGGTGTCACAAAGTTTATTCGAGGCCTGGCCTGAGCGGGACGGGGCGGGGTGGGGCGGGGCGGGGCACAGCGCTGTGCGGTCGGAATAAGAAGCGAGATGCATCCGGGGATCTTCCTTCTGCTGCTTCTCCTACTCCCCCTCCTCCTCACTGCAGCGCCGCCGGGAAGAAAGGGGGAGACTTTAGTCCTCAGATCGACCACGATTAAAGAGAAAGAAATTTACAGGGGGGAGGGGGAGGGAGGGACGATGAAAAAGAAAGAAACGACAGAAAAAGTTTCCCGGAGTGAAAAGCCCGGTGCATAGAACTTGGCTGGCCGTGGCCAACGTCACCCTGTCAGCCACGCCCACGCCACCGCCGCCGCACCCTCGGCGTTCGAGTGGAGCGAATCTGTCACGCTGGTTACAAAACGAAGAGACGAAGCGCGAGAGAGGAGAGCGGAAAGGGGGGAAAGTAGAGTTGAGCAAAAAGGTAAGTGGCAAAGAGTGAGAGAGGGACTCTGGCACATTGCGGCACGTCGCGGCGCCGGCGAGTTCCATAGTTCCATCGCTACTTGTCCCGCCGCCGCCCCTCCTCACCGCCCCGCCCCGCCTCGCCCCGCCCCGCCACGCCGCACCGGCCAAGCAAATCAATAATCATATTCACAACCGTGACGTTGTTTCCGCGAAGTGCAGTTTGTATTCACCTTTCACATTATTGCGAAAAGTTTTTAGATTCACTTACAAGGGAACCCCGCCAAGTGTAAATTCCCGATTTTCATTCTACTTTGGGAAATTGTTGGTCTAAATATGTCATCGAAGGACACATCAAAGATTTTTGCTTAAATTCATATTTAGGGGTCATTTTGGGTATTTGTGCAAAAAGCTGCTATTTCAATTATTTTTTATAACTTTCAAGAATGCTT
>NW_026267294.1:141552-143641 GCF_000697945.3 Frankliniella occidentalis | reverse complement strand
TATGAATTTAAGCAAAAATCTTTGATGTGTCCTTCGATGACATATTTAGACCAACAATTTTCCAAAGTAGAATGAAAATCGGGAATTTACACTTGACGGGGTTCCCTTGTTAGACTAAACCATTCCCAGATTGTCGTTCCATTCCCTTCTTTCTTTCTTTTTTGGGTGTGGGGGTGGGGGTTCCTTACCTATTATGCGGCGCAAAAACTCTTTACCGTCGGTTACGCCGCCGCGGTGCAGCAGCCAGCGCACACCTTCCACGGGAGGACGGCCTCACTCTGCTCGATATTGCATTCCTGCGGACGGAACGGGACGGGGCCCGACGGATCCGCCCCGCCCCGCCCCGCCACGCCCCGCCACGCCGACGCGTCTCACGGACCACCACACCACATGAACACTTCTTTCCACGAGCGCGGCGCGTCGCGTCGCATCGCATCTCCTTTACCGCGCTCCTCCAGAGTTCCAGACACTACACTCCCACAAACGCCACCACACATTCCAATAAAAAATAATACAATCATAAAAAAAGTAATTTTGTTGGGTTTCCGGCTCTTTATTTCCAACAACAAAACAATTGATGGACAGTATCTTTTATCACGGAATGCGTATACAAAAAGTCTTATCACGGCTCATGTAGCGCACGACATGCGCGACAAGTGGTTGTGTGCGAGGCGTGGCGTGGCGCCGATAGGCAAATAGTATATCGGCCGGACCGGGCGGGCGGGGCCAGCGGGCCAGCGGGCCGGGCAGCGTATCATTTCACAAATTACGCGCCAACGACTATAATCCACACGGGCGGCGCACACGCACACAAGGACGCGCGAGATCTCGTTATATACGTTCGATAGCTCGATTGCGCAGCGATAAAGAGTGAGAGAGACGGGGGACGGGGTGTAGGGAAAGATTTAGTCGGCGCCCCTCTAAACGCGAGCGTGAAGACGCGCGCTCCGAGTCCTTTATTCAGGTTCCTTTTCAGCCCAAGAAAGAGGGGCGCGCAAGGCGGGGTGGAAGAAGCGGGGGAGGGTTGGTTCCAGTGAGATAGACCACGCCCCGCCCTGCCACGCCCCACCATGCCACACCACGCCCCGCCACGCCCCGCGAGGGGCCCGGGCGGTAGATGTATGGGGGGCATACGTCGCCGTGTATTTGCATGCATACAGGAGGAGCTAATTAAACACGTGACAGTGGGCCGGGCGGGGGCGCTGCTCGCCTCGGCGTTAACAGACTGGCTTTTACCCCCCGCCGCCTACGGAGCTCAGAGCTCCTGCTCCGACGCCCCCGTGGAGGCCACCAACACCACCACCATAACCACCGCCTTGATAAAATTCTGGACGATTCCCATTATTTTCTTTCATTTGTTTTTTTTTTTGTTTTTTTCTGAGCCCTATCCGCTCTTCTCTGTCTTATCCCACCTCAGGGGGCGCCTCCGGCCCGAGGGCTCCAGTGCGGACTCGGCGCCCCTGCCCTGCCCTGCCCCGCCCCGCCCCGCCACGTCACGCGCAGCCAAGAAAATGAGGCGGATTCGGTTCGCATCGCATCAGAAGCGATCCGCATGTTTTTGTCCGGGGGCGCGGGAGTGGGTAAGCGGGGGAGGAAGGAGAGAGGGAGGGAGAGAGAGAAAGGAGGAGGGAGGGGGCATATCGTTTGGCATTCAGAGAAGCCTCTCAATCGGAAGAGAAGGGAGAGAGAAGGAGAAGGGGAGGGATAAAGGGGGGGGGGGGCAAAGGGTAAAGACCTCGGGAGGCGCGCCGCCGCCGCCGCCACCACCACGTCTCTGGAGGTACAACCATCAATAACCTCGCTGCACCGAGCAGCGACAGCATCCTCGCCCGCCCCCGCCGACCATGCTGGCGCCGCGGCCGGGAGCAGCAAGGTTCCAGGTGCTCCGTTGCAATGGGTCGGCGCAACGAGGCAGAGGCCCCCGACGACGCAGAGCTCTTCGCCGTCGAGGCGGGGGCGAGGAGGTCACCGCCAACAGGAAGGCGGGTCGGCGCTGCTAGAGCCCTGGAATCCATTCCCCATGCCCCAGACCACCGCACCGGGAGGGGGCACTGTGGCCAGGCCAGGGAGGGAGTGAGGGGGAGGGTGG
>NW_026267294.1:140084-141467 GCF_000697945.3 Frankliniella occidentalis | reverse complement strand
CCGCCCCCCACGTGCGCCCGCATGCCCTGCGCACGCACGACACGAGTCCGGAATGAATGCATAAAATTAAAGAGCGGCTGAAACGAATATGAACAACGGGTGGACCGAATGAATGGGTCGCTATAACAATGAATTGACCTGCAGCTCGCTCTGGCGGAGCTAAGCAGCCTAGCGCACGAGGCAGCTTTGGTGGTAGTCTTAAGAGTTGAGCAACAGGAAGGTAAGTAATTACGAGCTAAGGTTAGGCCCCTCCTCGTCCCACGGGGCCGTACGGCGCGGCGCGCTATTCAAATGAAGCAGGGGGGGCTCGGGCCAGAGGGTCCAACGCGTACGATAACTAACAAAAGAAAAGCCCATTCCCAGACAGACGAGCAGCGCCAGCAGCGCCCGGAGGGCTCCAAACGCTCCATTAAGGGCTAACCGACGTGACGTGACGGCGGAAACATTTCACAGCCAGAAACCCCATCTCATTCCGTTCATCATATTGTAGAAGTCACACTTCTTGATTAGATTGCCTTATCAGCTGGTACATGGAACACTCAACATAAAATTACAGAAAATTACAACAAAAAGTAGTTTGGACGTGTCGAGAGTAAAGGCTGATGCTGCCTGGTATGTTGCGGGTTTGCACACCCACCAAGGGGCTGTTATTGCGCCTTACGCGCAGACCGGGTAGGCAAACCCGCAACACTGCAGTGTATTGCCTGCTTTACAGACGGTACAGACTTGAAAGGGCGATGATATTCTCTAAACGCTCCATTGCGTCGTCACCCACTGAAATATAGCAGACACTGGCCTCAAATTTGTAACATCTGCTTTCATAATCCGATCTTTGACGAAACATTTTTCTTTTCATTTTTTTCCCCAGGGCGCACGTGCGCGACGCTACGACCGACGACGGCGCAGCTCAGCGCGAGGCTTACACAGGCGTGTAGGGGGAGGCCAGGAGGATAGAGGGCCGAAATGAGGAGGGGACAGGAAACGGGCGGTGCGCTACACGACACGGGCTCCTGAACAGGGCCGGGCCGGGCTGGGCGCAGCAGCGGGCGCGGCCGTGGCGGTGAGAACACGGCCGCCTGGGGAGTCGCCAAGGCGCGGGCCGGGCCGGGACAGGACAGGCCAGGCCGCCACCAGCTGACAACGAGAAGGCCGCTCGCCCGTACCGTACGCCCCCGGCCTGCAGAAGTACCTTTAAAACAAGAAACACTCGAGTAACCCGCGAACGATGACGCCACTCGGCCTGGCTGCTAGTTGTGTCGTCCGGTCGGGGCGTGACGGGCGTGACGGGGACGTGACAGTGACGCGCGCGTCCATTCCAGGTGTGGCAGCCAGGCGCTGCAATCGGAGTGTGCGGTGCGCGAGTGACGCAAGGGGTGGGCGTGG
>NW_026267294.1:136859-139919 GCF_000697945.3 Frankliniella occidentalis | reverse complement strand
CCCCCCCCGCGCCGGGTTCAGTTTTGGTGGTACACGCCCTTCCAAAAGGCACATCACGCTGACCCGTTCCATTTAGCGGGACGACGGCGCCGTCCCCCAGGCCCGCGCAATCACCGTAGCCGGGCGCCGTCCGTCGTGCGCCTTGGGCGGCCGGAAGCATTCCGACGTTCGCCCCAACATCGCAGCAGCGCCATCGCGCCCGTACCCCCGACGCGGACCGGACGTGTAGCCGGCGGCGCGCCTGGCCCGCCCGCCTCGCTCGCACAGCTCGCCCCGGATGAACTTTATCGCCAGCATCTCTTTCTCTCTCCCGGATTATTAGGGACAATAACAAGAGCGAAACAAATAAAAACACACGGCGATGACGACGACTTGGAAAGGCAGATGGTGATGATCATTAAATCCAATCACCAGGGGAGGATGCGTGTCAGAAAATCCAACTCGTGCCCCGTCATTACAGCAGCAACCAACCATTCAAACAACACAAAAGCAACGTAACAACTTGTTCCGCGTAACTCTCACCCCCGCTGGGCGATCGGGGCCGCCGGGGTGCGGCGCGGCACGGCTGGGGACCGCGTCCGGGGCGGGCCCCGCCAGCGCGCGTGGGTGCGAGTGGAGGGGCGGTGTTGATCGTAGTTCGGACGCGACCGCCGGGGCCCTTAGGCGCGCGCGCGCGCGCGCGCTCACGTCAGCTGTCCGACGCCATATGGCAGGATGGTCACGGGCCAGAGAACGGCCGGCAGGCGGGCAGGCAGGCTGGCCTGGAGCGGCTGGAGGACAAGTGCGAGTCTGGAGGTAGGCTGGAGAGCGGAGCAAGCAAAGCCTGGGGGCGACCGCGATGGCGAGCTGCTGGAGAATGCGAGCAGGAGAGGAAACCCTTTCTGGAGGAGTTAAAATTTGTGCCGGTGGCCTGCCGTAGGACTGGACGCGCCTGGACTGCCCGGAGCTAGCTATAGGGAGGGGAGCCACGCCAGCCAGCGCCCGCCCCAGCAGCACCAGCTGGCTGGAGTGCAGACGAGCAGCAGCGAGCGAGCGCAGCGAATGCAGAACCGCAAATAGACGTCTGCGCATTGTCATCCGAGCAATGGCGCGGCCCTGTAATTGCAAATTAATTATTCGACTCGTTTATAAATGGCGACAACTTTAATGACGGCTCGGCGCGCCGCGCTGCTGGATTGGGGACGCAGTGCATGGGAGGGCGTGGCGGGGCGTGGCGGGGCGTGGCGTGGAGTAGTGTGGCGGCGCGCCCAGTCGAGGGTCGACGGCACGGCGCCCTCCCTGCGGCCCCTTCGGGGGTTGGTGGAATACGTTATGAATCGGTGCTGCTGGCGCAGCCGGAGCTGCTCTGCTACAACATAGCCGGGCTGGCTAATACACACCGCAGTCTAATCCAAATTTACGCCGGGACGCATTCATTAGCTCTTACTTAATTTGCCGCTGAAGTGGCGGGCCCGCCCTGCTCCCTGCCGCGCCACGCCCCGCCACGCCCCTTCGTGCTCCTCGTCCCCAGCGGACCAAAGTAGCTATAGCGATCCGCACGCGCGCGCCCGCCCGCCTCCTGCCCGCCCCACCATAGGGCCCCGCCACCCCGCGCCACCGCGACGGCGGGAAGGGCCCCAGCCTCAGCCCACCGCGCGGCCCTAAAAAGGGCTCCCCTCGCTCCGCCACCCACACAGGCATAGAGGACAGACGGACAGACGCACGCGAGTTTGGAAAAGCAAAGCCACAAGCACTAGCGCCATTCTCCCCGAAGCTGTGCCATATGCTGTGCCGCGAAACGTTTCGAGAGAGGGAGAGGAGAGAGCGATTACTGAGCAGACGGTACAATCGTGGCTCCGAGTGAGCAATTAATCAAAGGGACTCGACCGCACGCGCGGGGCACGCAGGGCGAGGTACTGCGGCACGGCCGCGGGGCGGGCGAGGCGGGCGCAGCGGAACTAACAAGCTCCTGCCGCTGCTGCAGCCGCTGCTTGTGGCCGCGACTGTACCACGCTGCGCCGCACAGCCACCCCCGCCCCCGGGCGGGCACGCTCCCGCGCACGGCCGCCACCCCTAACCCGGCAGATGCAATTCCCGAATAAACAGCCCCAGCAGCCCTGGCGGCAGCCGCGGGGCAGGCAGACTCAGCCAGGGGGCCGACAATGATTGTTATGGGTGATTTCACAAATAAGATGCATGTCGGTGTCCGAGAATTCAACTCATCTGTATTTCTCCCAATCGTCACCGTAGCTAAAACGAACACATAATTACCAAAATATAGCTTGTCTGAGACTTGGCAAGGCAATTTAATTGCTTTCAAACATATTCCATCACCATTAAATATATCTTAAACTTCCCTAGCAGACGGAAAATGCGCTGTCCCCGACCCCGCTTTACTGTCTGTTTTCGTTATCATCGCTCGTACCTTTTTGAACCTGGTAAAAACACCTATGTTTTTCGTTAAACAACTCTATGATACATCGTATTACTACTATATCGAGGTCCCAAATCATCAATAGAAGAGAAACGAATACTTTAAAAAGTGTCACCAGGTTTGTCAGAATTCGCATAATCGTTGCAGTTATCTCAAATTTCTCGTAAGGTGCAGCGTGCAGTGTGTAGTTAGTGCTCACCGTCGTATAAGAAGGTAGTAGGAATCTGGTGGTCAAAAGGTGATAAGGTAAATATAATTTTCTTCGTTTTGAAGTCCGTTAAACTAACCCTACTTCGTGCGTGTCAAAACCACAACTGAACCGATTATCTTAAATTATTTTAAAGTCAGAAAGTAGTTGGTCGTGAAATATGTGTCAGATAAGAGCTGCTCGGGTTTCTCAGCTGATTTTAGAGTAAATCCGATATAAAATCTATATTTCTTTAGTTATCTGAGTTAATCGTCAATCGGACACCGTGACGTAGGGGACAAAATTCGACAATTTTGAACAAAATACTATTAGTCTGCTACTGTATTCGATTGAGATAGTTAAAATAATTTATTAGACAATTTCTGAAGTGGTAAATTAACCCTGACAAAGCTTGAAAAACAAAACATTTGTTATTATGCCTTTTGTAGGTTAGGTGTGA
>NW_026267294.1:126099-132304 GCF_000697945.3 Frankliniella occidentalis | reverse complement strand
GGGGGGGGGGCAGAGTGTGTGTGTGTGTGTGTCGCCGGTGGGACAGAGAGGCTATGGTGTTTCCACGAACGCAGCTCACGACGGCGACCCGCGAGTGTTCAGAGAAACAACACACAACACCACCGCAGCAGCAGCAGCAGCAGCAGCAGCAGCAGCAGCAGCAGCAGCAGCAGCAGCAGCAGCAGCAGCAGCAGCTCCACCACCACCACCGCACCGCGACGCAGTCGACGACATTCTGTCAAGAGGAGGCGTAGGCAGTTCCGGGGGAGACGCCCGCCGTGAGGATAGGCCGCCCCCTCGTCACGTCAGCAGAGCCGAGGGTGTACAGACAGACTTGCTCTTGCTCTCTCACTCCCTCGTCCCCCTTTCCTCGTTCTCTTTTTGCTGCCTCCGGTCGAGTGTATGGTTGGTGGATCCCGTGACGCCGCCCGTCGAACACACGACGGTCAATGCGGTTAACGAACTTCCCCCCCAACCTTCCCTTCCCCGCGGGCCCACCCTGTACCCCGCCGCGCCCCGCGCTCCTGGCTGCGGCAGGGAAGGTCGAGTTACCTCCACGGTAATGAGTGAGACCCACAGACCCGGCAGCGGCGTGGCGTAGCGTAGCGTGGCGTAGCGCGGTGCGTCTAGGCCGGCAGCAAAACGACACGAGGAAGGAGCGAGAGGAAAGAAAAGCGCCCCGGTCATTGCGGGGCAAAGTGTGGAGAGGTGGAGGGAGGAGGGAGGGCGTTACTGTTTCAGAACACAACACTTTCACGTCATAACGACGCGGTGCGCGGTCGCCAGCTCGGCTGGACGTAACGGCTCCTGCCCGGCCTGGGCTCCAGCCCTGCACCGCGCAACACCGTCGCGTCGGGTCAGAGGGACCGCCGGCGACGTCAACGAGTGCGGCCCCATAGGTCGGCCTGTCCTGCCCCCGACAGTGTGACGCGTAGCAAAATAAAAAGCAGCAGCATGCCCGCCCGTCGCGGATCGCGCGAGGCAGGCAATAAAAGTGACACGTCCGTCGACTTGCCTATGTGAGGCACCTGTCACGACGTCATTTCGACGTCAAACATCCGCGCGCGACGCGCTGGCAGGAGGAGCAGGGCGCGAGGCGGCCAGGCCAACACACGATATCGTGCCAGCAAGCGTACAGCTTGTCAATCCGATCGCCCGGCCCTGCAGGGGGCGGCAGGGGGCGGCAGCGGTGCTAGGCCCCGACTGACGCCGCCGAGGAGGACGCGACTCTCGTCCCGGCCCCGCCGAGGGCCCCGCCCCGCCGCATGCCGCTGTCACAGGACTATTCCTCCGCCTCTTCTTGTCACATTTCCTGACGGCGGCAGGCAGCAGCCTCTCGTCCTCGAGCTGGACGGAGAGGAGAGCCCAGTGGATATGAGACAGGAGGTGGATCAAAGCGGCACAGCGAGGTCCTGGTCCTTGGTGCCGGGGAAGGACACCGACTCGCCCGGGTCCGCCCCCTCGAAGGGGGCGGATCCAACTCCCGCGAGGATAGCGCGACGATCCCGTCGAGACGCAGGATAAAAGGGGGGATTAAACTCATTTGGTGCTTTTATCTTTGACCACACCAACCAGATTAAGGCAAAAGATTACACCGACTCCCTCAATCCCGCGACGATGTGTCCCGAAAAGTAACTCGCAGCAGGATGATGCACTGCGATAAAGTCGCCTCAATAAGCTGTCCCGTCGCGGCGAAACGCAATTGTCCGGCAGCCCAGACAGACAGATCCAGAGGAGCATATAAATCGTTTATTTCTTCAGCAGGGCCTTAAGAGCAGATCCAAGGGACCGGTTCGACCCTCCCGTCCTTACCGGGAGGCTGAACTGAGAGACACTCACCACTAAGTCGCCGCATCCCGGCCGACAAGCAGTCCTGCTTCTTCTTTGCGCGAAAGATGGTGAATGATAATCCAGAAGACGTGCAGGGAGGAAGAAAAATCCAAGGTAAACTTATATGTATTGCCCACTAAGTGCGCTTCACCTTCCGGCCTTCATGGTATTCACACACACACACACACACACAAACACACGCACTGTTCACTCCACACAAGGCTCGCTCCGAGCGACCAACAGCTGATGCACAATCACACACAATCACTGCGAGCACAGACAGCTCGGCCACACTGCACTGGTCGATGCACCCGACGGGTACTGTTGAGGTTAGGACGGCCGGAGGTACCTCCAGAGGCACTCGCTGCTAGGTTGTTTAGTCACACGCGCACACGGAGCTCTCCCTCGAGAGGGAAGGCCACCACACTCTCACGCCCACACACGCAGAGATAATCCTCGGGCGCCGAACCACCAAACGGCAGACACAAAGAAAAGGGTTATATTCGTTGACGCGACGCGGACGCGACGGCACAACGCAACGGACGGGACGGGCACCGCGACGCTCGGGCGCTGCAGGTAAACAGACGGGTCCGGGCGGCGAGCGCTGCTCAGCGCTGCTGTCTGCCTGCCCTGGCTGTCCGCCTCGCTCTACCAGCTGCCTCCTCGGGCTGGCCGGCGCGGCGCGCGGAGCCGCGGAGCGCGGAGCCGAGCCGAGCCGAGCCGAGGGGCCGAAGGGGGAAGTGCTGTAAAAGCAAGCCCGAAGTTGGGCCGAGCCGAGCGGCGCGCTGTTGCTGCCGAGTCCAACCGCGGCTTCTCCGCGGCTCCGCGGTGTGCTCCGGGCTCTGCTTGGTGGGCTCCGGAGCGGGGACCCCGCGGCTCGACTTGCAGTTTATGAACACCCATGGCAAGGCTCCATGTCGGCAGTTCCTTGCTTGCCGTGCCCCATGGCACGACAGAGCAATAGAGACACGGTTAGTCACCGTGGCAACGCAGCAGAGCCCATGAGGGCCCATGGGGCACCGGCCGCCCATGGCACAGGCCCATGGGGCCCCCCGGCGCGGCCGGAGCCTTTTGTCATAGCACGGCGGCTCGTGTCTCGCACACTGCGACAAACAGCGCCCCAGCCAGATTGATTTTCATTTAACGTTTCGTTACGCGGGTATACGTTTGAATGACGCTCTTCTCTTGTCCAGGAATGGGAGCCGGGGGGAATGACTCCTCGGAAATTCCGGGAGTCGTCTTCGTCTTCGTCCTCTTCGGCCGGCCCGCATGCAAACGGGTGTGCCTTTCTAGGAAAACATGAAAACATGAAATTCGTGCGCAGCCGCTCGGATACCGTCGGATACTCAATCGAGCTCCGAATGTGAACTTTAAACCCCGCGCTCCCCGCTCTGTCCGTCCACTTCCTCGCCGAGGTGACCACATCCTCCAAGACGACCACTAATCGCCCGTCCGATAGCCGCAATTATCCGCGTTTCTCTTGTGCGTTCTCTCTCGCTCACGTGACACGGCGCGACCTACAGGTACAGCCAGACAAAGAGAGAGAAAAGTGGAGAGAAGAGGAAACGGGGGAGGGGGAAGGGGGGAGGTGCTCACGCAGGCAGCCGCCGAACTATTTGAACACAGCGCATTCCTGCTGCATGACCGAATGCCCATGAGGTCCGCGCAGCCGTGGGGCCAGTAGGGTCCCCGAACGGCGGCCCAACGGCCCGAGAGGCACGCCCATGTACAGTCCCACTGACATGTGTCCGTGCCCACTGCCGGCAAAAAAAAGTATGTATATATTTTAAAAGATTTGAACTAAAAGAGATGGAAGGAGCGATTGTACCATGGAGAACTTGTGCCCTTCAACTTCAACCGACTTGTACTAAATGTAATGTAAAATGGGAGAATAAAACGACAGTAGTTGTGTGGGCCCGGGTAAAAAGAAGAGTTCGGTACACACATTCACCAAAATCCAGCAGCAGCATCTGGCCTGGCCGGAAAAAATAATAAACACATCCGACATAATCTAGCACCTGACGAACGCCATAAATTCTCCCACAAAACACTAACGCGGGCGCACCTATTGCAGCGCAGCCATTTTTATGATTCCCGCGTGATAAACGGGATACGGCCCCGCTGCGGCAGCTGCGGTGGAGGCAGCTGCAATGGTATTCAGGCTGCACCTCCGGGTGGGTCCGCGAGGCGAGGCTCACTCTGCTGCAGCCGCGAGGAGAGCGGCGCGGCGCGGAGAGCGTTTTGTGGCGTATTCCCCTCAAAGGCCCCTCTCCTCTCCAGCGCGCCGCCCAGCGCCACGCTGAGCAGCGCGTGCTTATGCTGATAGAACCGGTACGCCGGTATCAGAACCAATCTCAACTGATGCGTGCATTTGGCTCCTCGAGCCGGGCAGGACGCAGCTTATGCCCCTGATGCGATGGGCCTGCTGGGGCCGCTGGAGCGGTGGGCCGCTGGAGCGGTGGGCCCCCGGCCAGGACAGGCCAGGCCAGCGCTACCGCAGCAGCAGCCCGCTGACCATTAGACACGTTGTAATGGCGAGCGAGCAGCTCAAACACTCATTTGGGGCGTATCGACATCTCGCGCTGCTGGAGAAGTGGACGCCAGAGTGGCGGCGGCCGGCGCGGCGCGGCGGGTGGATCCAATAAGTCATTGGGAGCCGCTCCTGGAACGCCTCCCGACGACTTTCAGTCGGTAATATATATCTATCCGCAACTGCCGGCGGCAGCACGCGCGGCCCTTCCAGCTGCTCCAGCGTGCTTCTCCAGCAGCTCGAGCAAGCCTCCAGCATGCTGTTCCAGCAGCTCGCGCAAGCCTCCAGCAGCTCGAACAAGCCTCCGACAGCTCGAGCTCGAGCCATACTACAGCGTGCTGTACCAGCAGCTCGAACAAGCCTCCAGCAGTTCGAGCAAGCCTCGAACGTGCTCTTCCAGCAGCTCGAGCAAGCCTCCAGCACGCTCTTCAGCGGCTCGAGCAAGCCTCCATCGTGCTAGTCAGCAGCTCGAGCAAACGTCCAGGAGCTCGAACAAGCCTTCAGCGTGCTGTTCCAGCAGCTCGACCAAGCCCTCAGCGTGCTGTTCCAGCAGCTCGAGCCAGGCTCCAGCAAGCTATTGACTCCAGCAGGAGGCGCTTGCTTCCACACAGCCCCGCCAAGAGATCTTGTCTTGTCCTCTTGCTTCCACCTCCAGCGCCAGTTTTGCTTGAGCATTAGTTTATTTCCTCACATCCATCACAGCCGCCCCTCCCGGCCCCCTCCGGGCCCCCTCCAGGGGCGACAAGGCGCACGCGGGGGGCTGACACCCCGCGTGAATCAATTTTTAAAGCCCGGGCCCCAGACCATTCCGCACAACGGCAATCGCTGTGCGACGAAGACGGAGCTGCTGGTGTCTCTCGAGTGCTGTGCGAGAGAGAGAATGCGGGGAAAGGCGACTTCGTTTGCTCAGACGGGTTACAGGGGCGATCTCTTCCAAGACGACGAGGGCGACGGCGACGACCTTCCGCGCGGGTGAGCAGGCAGGGGCTCTCATGCTGGGCCTTCTCGCTTCGGCGCGACGGCCGGGGGCCAGCGGCGGGTGTTTCTCTTTTTCGGCCACTGCAGTCGTAAAACATTTGGGGCCCCAAAGGGGGTAAGCTGCAGGAGGAGGAATAAAAGAGCAATAACATACGACACGGCCAGACGGAGGCGGCAGCAGCAGCGCGAGCGGCCGGGAAAAACTCTTGGGCACCCGCGAAGAAAAAAGATTACGTACAAGTAGTTTCGATTGTTACAGGCACCAAGACGCAAGGATCTCAAAACACATTAAAGTATTTTTCTGCTGCGCATGACGCCAGAGTAGATTGAAAGCCTCCCGGGCGCACTCGCATTTTGACAGGCTCCAGGCAGGCCCCCCGACTCAAGGTCAGAGCACAGTGATTTACTGAGGGGGGGGGGGGGCTGCTGAGGCCCTGCTGAGGCCCTCGCCAGCGTCCACCACGGCCACACATTAGACGAAATGGCGCAGCGCAACACGCACGAGAAAGGTCGTCCAAACTAGGGCCAAGAAAAACTAACCTCATCAGGGACTGGGCCGAGCAGGTCCCAAAACAAAAACCAACAGCAAGAAATGTGGAAGGGACTCACCTCATTTACGCGATGCCCATACGGTCTTCAAGGCATTTTCACTCATTCTCCTAAACAGTGGTCCCAGTGCACACTGTCACTGACGCCCGAAAGTAGTCTGGTGGTCTCGTCCTCGTCGTGCAAGCTTAGACACAGCACAACACACGGGCGGCCCGCCACACTCCCGCATGCGCACGTTCGACTGACTGACCGACCGTCGCATTGGTTGCATCGACTAGCGCGCCACCTGGCGACGGCCGCACTCGATGTAGTAAAACT
>NW_026267294.1:124050-126049 GCF_000697945.3 Frankliniella occidentalis | reverse complement strand
AATACGAAAGTGAGATAAGAATATGAACTCAATAAACCCATAAGAATATTGCACATAGAAACTCTGAGATTGGTCCGTGTCAGCTTGAAATACTTGTCGACCATTTCGCGGCGGAACCTGAGCCGTCGCGGCGTCACATAACCTCTGTTCCGCTGCCGCACTACTCACCGAAGCTGCTGCTGCCGTTCCCACAACGTGCACCTTTGACTTAGA
Source organism: Frankliniella occidentalis (assembly GCF_000697945.3). NCBI lineage: Eukaryota > Metazoa > Arthropoda > Insecta > Thysanoptera > Thripidae > Frankliniella > Frankliniella occidentalis. Next base: position 125,836 of record NW_026267294.1, on the reverse strand, counting down.
CGGCCCATCACTACTGTAGGATGACGGACACGCAGACTTGGGTAAAACTCAAATCGCGCTAGCTGCGAGACAGCACAACAACACAGGGCAGCGTCGAGACAGAGCGAGACTGACGGATAGATGAAAGGGAATGCCCGCCATACACACTCTCAGAGCTACCATCTGTAGCCAGTGTTGCCAACTAACACGCATTCAGATACATGTTATTGCTATTGTGAGATAAGAGGTTCAAAAAGTCCCGTCCAGAAACGGATCCCAAAATCAGATGATACGAATTCAAAAATTCTATTCTAGTCTAAAAAGTTTCAGTTAAAAATCAGATTCGAAATTTTGGTTAGGGTTTCTGGCCGACCTACCCAAGTAACGGGTGATACAGTTCATGCGAACTTCTGAACGTCTTAACCCTCTTTGAACTTGAACTTGAACTACGGAGAGGCTGCTTCGTCCTGCCAGTCCTGCCCATACTTCGAGACGGTACCGTGGTTACCGCACGCGCGCATGCAAGATCGTTAAGAGACATTTAGAACCCGCCCGGCAACTGCGAATGTGGATATAGGGCGAACCAGCCTCCATGTCGGGAGCGAAAATAAGTATTGCACGTAAATCGAGAAAAGCTTGTTGTAGCCGACGCGACGGCTGCAGCTGCTGCAGGGCGCGCGGTCGGTGGGGTGGCCGCGGCGTGGCGGCGTTGTTTACGCAAGCCAAAGCGCTCGCCTGTCCTGTCCCTGACAGGGAGGGGGAGTGAGGGAGGGAAGGAGGGTGGCCCGCAGGTGAGGGGAGGCTCGGCGGTGTGGGAAGCGGTGTGTTTCACCGAACGCCATAGCGGAAGCGACCAGCCCTCCCCGCCGCGCCGCCCCCTGCCCAGCACTGCGCACCACCGGAGCCGGCGCGGAGCACGGCCAGTCATTGGCCTGCGCAGAATTACGCAAAGCCAGCCAAACTCTCCCCGCCCCGATCCGCCCCGCCCCACCGTCAGATGGCCATCGCGCCCCATCAGCACGCTGGGGCAGGCGGATAAGCCCCTGTCTCCCGGATGTGTCAGCGCGCGCCACGCTGTCCATCATAACCCCATCAGGGGAAGGACAAAAGCGCCGCCCCACGCTCTCGACCGCACACAATAAAGCACACGCCGAAACGCAATTCGGTTCGTTACTACTCCGTTTTAATACACATTTTTCGAGAAGCCGGTATCCGGCGGCCGCCCCCCGGGCCGGCTCCTGTGCAGGACCGTAACCAATTGGCGGCGCTCCTCACCTCAGCCGACACAATCAAGGCAGGTCGGTCGTACGCGGTCCCGTCGCACGGAACGAAGCGAGTAGTGGAGCCAGAACACTTACCCGCACCGAGGCGTGGGCCGCGGGGAGGCAGGCTGTTACAGATAAACTGCCGCACTCGCCACTCTCGGAGAGGAAATTGTTTATTTCGCCCAGTCCATGCGAGCTAAATAATAAAAAGCCCTTCTTTATTATCATGCAACTTCCTTTATTTTATTATTTTTTTACTTTGCAGGCGAGTGCGAAAAGCGAGCCCGAGCCAAGGCGAGTCGACTCGACGGCGTATACAACGGACAGGGCAGGGAGGAGGAGGCAAGGCTCCGAGGAAGGGTCACTACACTCGGCTCGGCTCTGTGCTGCTCGGCTGCCAGACACTTCTTCCTCTCGGAGCGGCAGCAAGTCAGTTCCACGACGAGACGCTTCAAACAACTCTGCGCCCCGCCGCGCCCCACCACGCCTTGACCGCTCCGCTCGTCGACCTTCCCGCGGCCGTAGCGGGGCGGGGGAGGCGC
>NW_026267294.1:109019-115780 GCF_000697945.3 Frankliniella occidentalis | reverse complement strand
GGGGGGGGGTGAGAAGGGAATGACTTCTCCTCTGTCGCTCCGGCAGCCCTCCCGGCCCGGCCCGGCCCGGCCCTCCCTTCGGCGGCGCGTCTCAAGAAGGATCGCACACAGTGACAGACGAGGAGGAGGCCCCCGTGGTGCAGGCGGACGCACGATGGACGGGTGAAAAGAGGAAAGGAGAGCGGACCGCGGACGGGGGGAACGGACGGACAGGGGCCTTGCGTGCCAGAAAAGGAGAGGGAGGAGGATGAGGAGGAGGGAGGGTGCCAATCACTGCCCGTGATTAGGGGCCTAACTTATTCGCCCTGCTGTGTGGGTCCGGGAGCGGAGCGGTGCCCGGGGAGGGGGAGCGAGCGTCCACGTCAAACAGCTGCAGAGGCTGCGGATGACACTTTGGAAAGCCGACGTCGAACGCAAAGGGGGAAGTCCGGGTCGGGCCGGCGGCGCGGAGGCGGGACGGGGGCCCACGGACGGGGCCCCGTCACCCAGCACTGCACCAAGCTGGTCCAGTCTCGAGCCCCGCCCAGGTCCAGGTCACCCGGCCGCACATAAGCCCCTCACAGCTCATGTCCAGTGGCCATGTCCACGTCGGCCTGCTCGACACGACGGTCACCGCCCGTCCATTGAGTCGTTCCAAAGGCGGGAGTCAGTGTTGGGAGCGGAGGGATTTAGGTGACCAGGAAGGAGAAGGAAGCAGAGAGGAAAGGGGAGGCGGGGGAGGGAGAGCAGGGAGAGAGGAGATGAGGGAGAGGGCGTACAGACAGAGAGGAAGTTGTTCTTTGCGTCGACAGTGGTGGCTCATGGCAGTGGGGCGAGGGGGCAGGGTGGGGGCAGAGCTCAGCCCAGTATCACTTGCCTAGCAGCGTCTCTCATGAACCAGCCCCACAGTATCGGATCTGGACTGAGCGGGGGGGCATGATATCCGGATAATTTTACAGATGGCTGAGGAGAGACAGAGAGAAGGGGAAGAGGGGGTGGCGTGACAAGTCATACCAAGCCCGCAGCAGCAGGCAGCTCGGCTCCGAGTGATGAAAAGCCGAGCCGTGGCGGAGGAGGGGGAGAGGGAGCGCGCACAGCCCTGACGAGGTATTTTGGTTTCAAGTTGTTGGAGCTGTGCATGCTCGGCTTTGCCTACCAAGCCTACCCTACATCCTGCCTCCACCCCCCGCCCTTCCCCCCTTTCTCCCCTTGGCAAACAAGTGGGTGCCGGATCCTTGGGAGTAGAGGGCGCAACAAACCAATCGGAAGGAAGTAACTCGAAAGCTTTGGAGCCTCTCTCGCTGCTCACGGCGGCGTGTAGCTGGCAGCCTCGCGGACACGCCGGGCCGGGTCGGAGGGAAAAGGGGGGGGGGGGCTCTGGGATCAAGTTTGAGGAAACTCCTGCGCTCCAATCGATGCGAACAACTTGAAGTAGTACGTGGCGGAGGCGGGCGTCGGCAAGCACACACCCTGGGCCCGGGCACGAGCCCCGCCCGTTACAACGCCATAACGAGAGTATCGAACGAGTCGACAATGTTTGCACTTCGGACAAGTTCGATGTGACGACCGGTCGTGAGGGAGGGGCTCGCGCCCGCCCACCCACCCGCCAGGAAGGAAAACTGCTGGCTGCTGGGCTGGCGGCGGTGTAAAGTTTGCAATGTTGACTTACGTTCCCTTTCCCGTATCCCTTATATCATTCGCTCCCTGCATACTACACTCCATGTAGACCACGCGCCTCTCCCCATCCTGTTTTCTCCGTCTCTATCCCTCTCGGACACACGACACCATACCATACGGCGCTACGGTCAATCGCAGAGTTATAAACCACAACCGGTTGGGCGCAATTAGTCGCTTCGCAGGGCGCTAAAGGCGCAGCGAGGCGCCAGGCATCAGCGGACTCCATCCCCCCCCCCCTCTCTGTCTCACAGGACTCCACTAGGACGGACACATGTGGGACCGAGCCTCGACCACATAGCTTTCTCTGTACACAAGCAACGCCGCGGGTACGTACGTACACACAACACACACACACTCACACACACTCACAGTTGGCTGGAGCCTCCCGCCACGTCTCACCACGCCTCACCTCAAGAAGAAGAGAGGCCAATGTGAAGGCCAGGCCGACGACGACGATGGAAGAGGAGCGGGCGGGGCGGGGCGGGGCGAGCACTACTATGTAAGTACCAAGCGGCGCGCCGCGGCGGGGAGCGTCGCGACGCCGCCGCCGGGCAGAGGCTTCCCCGCTCCTCCTTCGCCTCCAGCCTCCACCACTCGAAGGAGCACATCACTGCTGTGCTTCCTGTACCAAGTACCACACAGCGCTGTTGTGCAAGTGCGCGCTTTACACACTCTCGCAGCCATTCAAACGCATCGCCGCCGCGATCCCTCTCCTCGCCAAGCACAGCGATTATCGCCGCATGGAGAGCGGCTCGGCGCCCGGCGCGCGACAACAGCCATGGCGATGTTTAGCGTCGCGATTATTGTTTGCATTTCCACCGCTGACTCAGCCGAGCAGCCGCCGCCGCAGCAGCAGCAGTGTCACATTGGCGCAGTCACACCACAGTCCACGCTGCGGCGCCACGGCCGCTGCCACGGCGCTGCGGACGTGATAATCAATGCCAATGAGTGCGCCTGCCTGTCCGACCCTCTTACCCTGCCGAGCCGTTGATACGCACTCCATACGGACTGCTGGGCGTCAATTTAGGAGAATCAAACAAAAAGCAAAAAATAACGTCATCGCTCTGGCATCACAGAATATGTGTGTTCCGCGAGGGAAAACTATGCGTTCAGGCTTATTGCGTGTTTTACAAAAGTATCGTGGTTTCCCTTTGGCATCAAAGTACGTACGTTTTTCTCAGATTCATTCGGCAAATTACGGGTGCTCGGCGCCTGCGAGACTACGGGTAGGCCGCCCCGCAGTACTCGCATGCATTGCAGGCGATATGTTGCATACCTCTCAGGGGCTATGAGAGCTTGCATGGGCTAAACTTCACACATAAGTTCATGCCGGAGAATGGCGGACGTACTTTCCGAACGATCCCTTTGGCAGTGTAGTGTGCGAGGTAGTGTAGGTGGGTCTTTGTGTGCAGAGTGTACGCGCGTGTTGTTGCTCTGAGGATGCAAAACCTTATTTCCCTGCCGCGGATTTCGGCGCAGCTGAGCTCCTCTCTCCGTGTGCATGCATACGCCCCCCTCGCACACCGCACAGGCAGGCACTGCCGCGGCACTGCCGCCCACGAGCACCTGGGTGCTGCACACGGGAGGGGCGGGGCGGCGCGCCGCACTCCAAAGCCCTTTAAATCCTGTTTACTTTCATTGTGGTCTGCCCGGATTACGTGCGGATCCCCGCCCCCCGGATTAAAACAAACATGTCTTGAGGTTGGGTTACATATACCACTGCCCCTGTGCTGCTGCGCAAACCCTGCTTTGCGTTGCTTACTCGCTGCACCTGCCCCCCCGCCCGCCTCACCTGGCGCACAGACAGACAGACAGACAGACAGACAGACAGACAGACAGACAGACAGACAGACAGACAGACAGACAGACAGACAGACGGAGGGGGTAAGATGGGGGAGGGGGTACCGACGGCTAGACTAGCAGTAAGGGCTCAATTCTCGCCAGGCACACGCTGCTGCGGCTGGCCGAGCCCCTGCGACGCGCGAGATGCAGCCCGGTGAGCAGCCGTGCGCTAGGAGCGGCCCGCCCGCCGCCCGACTGCCGCCTGCCCGCCTTGCTGCCCGCCGAGCGGTTGGGGCAGCTAGTGGATGGGAGGGGGTCCATTCGGAGGGTTACGCGAATAACGTCGAACGGAACGGAAAGGGGTGGGGGCGGCAAATGTCACAACGCGCGTTATTGCCGTGGCCTTTCATGTATCGCTGTGTAGTGGTGGGGCGGACGGAGGGGGCAGGGGCGGGGAGGAGCGGCCCCCAAGGCTGGTCGTCAGACATTCAGGACACACATGTAGGGGGGAGGCGCGGGGCGGTAGCAAAACGAAGCGAGACGAAGCAGCGAGTGAGAGGGAGCGGGGCCGGGCAGGGCACCCCGGGCACAGGGATCAAAGCGATACGTACAGTAGCACCGGGGGGCGGGGAAGAGGGGGCGAGGAGCGAGGGCGGCGGCAAACAAACTGGATGGGCCCGGTGAGGACTGGAGGCGAATCCAGCAGCAGCGGCAGCAGCAGCCGCCCCACAGAGCGCGCACCGCCCGCCCATACAGTGCCGGTTCATATCCGTGCGTTCCAGTAATAAATTTCAGCAAACACACACACGCGCGCGCGCGCGCGCATGCATACACGCAGGGGTGAGACACATGCGGGGTGGCGGCATATTATCCAGCCATTTGCCTCTCTGGAGACAGGCGCGGGCGGGGCGCGGGGAGAGCGTGCGGGCGAGGGATGAGAGACAAGACAGCTCGGGCGGGGGTGCTGCGGCGTCCTGCTGTGGCAGGGCAGGTCGAAAGAAGAGAGAGAGAGGGGAGGAGAAAGATGGAGAGAGAGAGGGAGAGGGGTGCACGGAGGTGCGGGGGTAGAGCGCGGGTAATGGCGCCGCCGCATTAGCGGGGCCACCGCTGGGCCCGGCTCGACGAGGTCCCCCCCTTCACCCTCCCCCGCCGCCGAGGAGCACTCCTTGTACCTCCCCGCGCCCTCCAGTTGTCATAGTCGTGCCGCTGGTGCCGGGGGGGAGAAGACGAGAAAAACACGAGGGTGGCGGCGCGGGTCGTATCAGCAGGTCCGTGGCGCGCCGAGCAGCTCCGGGGCAGGGCAGGGTGGGGGGTGAGGCAGGGCGGTACAGGGCAGCCCAGGAAAACACGGATTCCAAACACGGGCCGGGCCGGCCGCGCAAACTACCAAACTACTCTAATTGATAACACGTACCGTGTACAAGGCAGGTACAGCGCACCCGGCCACACCCCGGCGGGCCGCAGGGCAAAGTTTGTTACGCGATTCCACGAGTTCGACGTATCTCGGCCAGTAACACACACGGCCCGGCCGGGCAGGGCAGAGCAGGGCGCCCTCTGCCCTCGAAAACTTTCACGCAGCCTCGGTAAAAAAAAATAACAACACTCAAAATAAATCCGACGGGCGCTTTGATTTCGAGTAAAGTGAACCTACCTACACCCCCTATATACCCGCAAATGGTTTGATCTAGAACACCGCCAAAACTTTAAAAGAATAAAAATTTTAGTCAAGTTTTCTTAGTTTTGCGAGTTGTTTGTTATGTCATGGAGAAAATATGGCTTTTGGGCAAAACAAAACTTTCTTTGTTTCTAGATTTGAGGGAACCGTTGTCTGGGTTTTTGGTTTACGTCGAAGCTCATCAAGAAGAAGAAACTTAACGTCAGGGTGCAATTTTCTGTGTGCGCGTTTGGATTTTCTGGCCGTGCTTGTGAAGTAAGGAGAAGTATGGGTTGCAACCAAGCACGCGCTGACACAACACGGCGGGGGGCATCGCACCTATGACCACGCCCCGGGAGGCGCGCCCCGGCCGGGCCCGGCCTCGTGTCACGGCACATGAGCATGTAGCAGTGACCGTCGAGCAAAGGGGTTGGGCCGCCTCCGCGGGGTGTGGCCCCCTACGCCGTCGCTCTCGCTCGTGCTCATTACGAGCACGGCGTATCTCGGACGCGTCCCCGCGTCCCGTCCGGCCGGACAACAACCAGGCCCGCGCTAACGCCATCCTCCTCGCACGCACGCGCGGCCAGCATAGCAGGGTGGCGCGACGAGGCGGAGGGGTTGGTTGCGCCGGGCCTTGGCCGTGCCCATACAGTGACGGAACGCGGAGTGGCGTGAAGCCGTGACGTTGGCGTGTCGCACGCAGAGGACACGCGCGCCGCCCTCCCCGTCCTCCACAAGGGCCCCGGGGGACACATCGTCCACGTCCGGCCCGGGGGCCCAGCCCAGCCCGGGGACACGCCGTACACCGCACGGCATGCCGGCACAGGAGGTCGCGGCGCACACAGAACTAGGCCAGCTGCCGCCCCGCCCCGCCACCCCTCGAGAGGGCAAGATGTCGCGATGAGAGAGCCGCGGGCGCCGTGGCCTCGCCTTTGGGCCTCAGCTCGGGACTCGGCTCGGGCCACGCGGCTTTGGGCCCAACCACCAGCCTTTAATTATGCCCGAAGGCATAATCAAACGAACGTGCTGGATTTATTCACAAGGGAGGAAAAGGAAAGGGCGAAAGGGTGAGAGGGAGGAGGAGGGGGTGGGGGGTACATCCTCTGGCTCTATCGCTGCGCGCGCGCCCCCACTTCGATTTCTTGCCCCTGACATGCATTGTTCCAGAAGAAGCAAGCAGCAGCCTTTTTGTTCATCCCCGTTGTATCGTTGTACATGCGGAAGGCCTGATTCCTTCTGTCTCGCTCGTGGCTTTTGGGGGACTCCCTCTCCTCCGCCACAAGCGACGCGCGACGATACGATACCACACCAGTGTGCGAATGTAGCACACTTGTAGGTGTGTGAATTTCCAGTTGCACACTTGTGGGTAAAAGCGAAAGAAGTGATATCATAGAGAGAATGGAATGTCAAGGCACACATTTTTACATTTGCACGAATGGAGATTCACACACCTGCAATAAAGTGTGCGACATTCATACACTTGGGTCTCCTTTGCAAGCAGCGTTGCCTCTACTCTACCCCCGCCGCACCCGGGCGACACGGGCTCAGCCGGCTCCAGTGGGGACCGCAGCCGCCATCAAGCAAAATATTTATGAACGTTCGTCTTGGTGGACGGGGTGGGGCCTGGAGCCTTTGTGAGCTGCCGGAGAATAAAGGGGGTGGGTGGAGG
>NW_026267294.1:106137-107699 GCF_000697945.3 Frankliniella occidentalis | reverse complement strand
GGAGGAGGGGGTGGAGGGTGGAGGGCACCGGAAATTTGACAGCAAGAGAATTCACGGCTGAATAGAGCCCTAAAGTGTGAACTTTACGGCGAGGTGAGCGAGCGCGCCTATAACGGGAGAGTGGCGCGGCGGCGGGGAGCGCGGGGAGCTGCGGCCGCGAGGGCGAGCGGGAGCAGGCCGCCAGGAGGGCCTCTCTGTCGCACCTGCTAATTGGTAGAGCTCGCCGCAGCAGGGCAGGGCGGGGCGAGGCGAGGAGGTGAGTGAATGAGGGAGGGGGAGGATACGTGCCGGGGGGATGAAAATTTTAAGAGTCGCGTTTGAGACGGAAGTCGGGCTTTCTGGGTGCCGGGCTATGTGGGGAGGTTCGGGGGGCGGGGGCGGCGCGGGGGCTCCTCTTGTCAACGCGACTCTCCGCTCCGCACGCCACGCCCACCCAGCACGGCAGGGAAATGGGATGAGGGGGGCTTTTGTCCCGTTTAATTAAGTTTCTCTGTGATACCTTATAGCTTGAGGTGAGGACAAAGCGAGAGCGCCGGTGGAGGCCGGGGATATAGCGCGCGGGGGTCGACGTCACAGAGCCTGCATTGAAGGGTTGTAATTCATTCATTATCTCGTCCACGGCGCGCTGGCGTGTTGTACGGCCTCGCTATCCGCTCCTCGTCCAATGGCCTGCGCCGGCAAAACAGCCAACGACGGACACCACCACCCCCCACCCACCCCTCCTCCAATGCAGTCGGCATAGAGCCTCTCGACCACCACCGCGGGGGTGGCGTGGCAGGTTCGCTGTCTGAAAGTTACCCAGGCAGATGACAACACACCCTGGGGGCACTGCGAGTGTCAATCAGGGGTTGAGCAGGGAAGACGACCCGGGAACACGGCCCTCCGTGCGGAACCAGCGCAGTGATGTCGCTGCACCCCCCGAGGCACGCTCGGCACGCTGATGAGGAAACGCCTGCCACAACTGCCAAACTGACACTGCTCTGCTCCCCTTATCATCGGCTGCATCCGCAATGTTTTGCCGGGCGGTGCACATCACCGTCACTGTTATCTCACCTCTGACAGGCGGCGGCAGCCCCGCGCTGGCGGGGGGTGCGCGTCGCTCCACCGCGCTGTCGGCGGCGTGCACCTCGCGGGCGCACGTGCTCGTGCGGGGGTGTGTGACGGTGTCCGGGTGTCCGGCGCGGTCCGTGCGCGGCTGCAGCAGCTGCGGCGCGGGGGGTCGTCTCGGCCCGTCACATGGTGCACCGGGCCGGGGTGGTGCGGAGCGCGGCGGCGCGCGGAGCGGGGAGGGTCGACCAGGTTAGGTTAGTAGACCAGGGCTGTCGCCGCTCGCTGCGCGGGCCGCGGATCACGGGGCAGGCCACGGGGCGCACGGTCCCGGTGGGGGCGGCGGCGAGGGCTTGTGCGGGACCCGGTGCACTGCACGCCACAGCCCGCCGTCACAACAATTGCAGCGGAATTTCGCGAAAGGCGACGACAAGTTGCAGGACGACGGCGCAGCGCGGTGTTTCCCAGAGGTTCCGCGCGGCGACTGGTGTGCGGCGGGGCGGGGAGGGTGGTGG
>NW_026267294.1:97693-105942 GCF_000697945.3 Frankliniella occidentalis | reverse complement strand
ACGACCCTTAGGGCCCTAACCCCAGGCCTGCAGCCAGTGCCGCCTCGCGAGTAACCGCAGGGAAGAGCACCGAGACGAACACATAAAGTGAAGCAATCTTTATTGTAACTTACAATAACAAATAAAATCATCATGATCTCACTATCCATTCATATAAGGGCTTTTTTTAGTCGCGCTAAAAAAAATAGTATTAAAGTGCACACGAAATTCCAGACAGGGGGTCGATCTGCACCCATTCCATTAAGTATTATAAAATAGTAAAAAATATGATTTAGATTTGGCATCAGAAGTGTCACAGTGAAAGATAACAAATTTACACATCCAAAACACACTACAAACTACTGAGAGGCCATTAAAAAAATTACGCCTGTCAGAACTGATGTTATACACATAATCCCATAATGGCAGTTCAGGTGAAAGTTCACATTTTGTACCACAGTAGTGCCAGCACTATTAAAATTCATTCAATATACAGTTTTTAAATCTGCTTAAGAAAAATGACTTGAATAGAGTTTACATTGCTTAATGTTCACCATTTTATTCACATATAGACAACAAATATAAGGCACATTATTGGAAACCCATTTAATAAAATATGATTTACTTCTTTTACATTCGATTAGAGCAAATCTGTCTGAACCCAATTGGAGTTGCTTAATTCAAAGATTATCTCTTAAAATAATATCAACAGTGAACCATTCATCTACCTTTTCTTCTCAATAGATACAATATTTACAGGAAAGGCTTGTTTGTGTAGATGAAATATTCACTGAAATTATCAGGATAAGAGAACATAAGACCCATTCACCAACAGTATTACAACATGGACAAATACTTAGTTCTGTGAAGGGTTCAAACAGAAACATGTGAGTTGCAATACATTCATTTATGCTCAACAGACATGCTGCAACTGCTTGGGGTCATCTTGAAACAGTCAACTGCTATTGATGGCAAGGTCTAACTGAAAGTTATTAAATCAATGATTTTTATGCATAGTTGGTAACTTACATATTTGAAAAATAATTGTAAGAGCAAATCCTTTAGATCAATGTACCAGAACAGAACAGATGCAAAAGACATTGGAAAAAAAGAACAATTGACAATTTACATATTACCATCCCACAATTTGCTTCTCTAAACTCCTTAATATATATAGATAGATTCTTGTGGCAATCACATCAAAAATAATTGTGTTATTTACAGAATGGATAACAAAACAACAAGTCAATTAACAATTCAAATAAAAATCAATGATTGTTACATCTTGGGGTATATCCCAAGGTTACACTGGAAGGTTTCAACATACATAAGTACACAATATATAAATATATGTCAACGAAGGAAACGACAACACACCAGTGATACCTACATGCATATAATTTAAAGAAGCTAAGAATTTGTAATCACAAACATACTGGGAATGGATGACTTCAACAGAAATACCCTAATACAATCTTATCTCTTTACCTGCGTACTGTATATCTAACCAAGATACTGTGAAGTCTCTTAATTGAATATTTTCCTACTTAAGGAAAGGGTGATGTGTACCTTACATACTAAAAACTCAGCATTTATTCTTGTTAAAATAGCTGAGAATTTTCATACTGAATGATATGGAGGACGAATCACAATTGAGCAAGAGTTTTATCTAACAAAAATCAAGTAGCTAGTTAAAGACTTTTTAATAAATAGTAAATAGACCATACGATAGATTTAATACATAAAATTCGTTGTTGTAAAAGAGCAAAAGAAAAATTCATTGAGGGCTCAATTGAAATTCACGATAAAAATCTTAAAATGAAAAACCAAATAGAATCTTAATATTTGCTTTTTCAAGAAAGGGAAAAAATGCAGGTGCATCAAAAACTACCAAAATACTTCAACATCACAGAACTTGGAATCCTACCAGTCTAGAAAAAACTCAGTACCAGGAAAAAATGATGCTTGGACCCCGAATTCTTTGGACTTTCATTCAAATTATGATACGTCAACTGTATAAAATTTATCAAGAGAATACACCAAAATAAGCCAGGGCTCCATTATAAGATTTAAGCCAAAACAATTTTGTTTTCAGTCTTGTTTGTACAACAAATGATCATAAAAAATACATTGAAACAATTTGAAAGACAAAGTTATTTCAAAAGTTTTGTTTGCTCTTTAGATTGAAGCTGAGTATTCCCAAACTTTTCTTAACTGGATTCTTCTGACTCTTTGTCTGATATAACTGGAACTAGACTTTTCAGAAATCAAATGCGCAAGTTCTTTGCTATTTTTATGATAGAAGTTAATAGAATTACCTTGAAAGCAAGATCCTGTTAGTATAGGTCTAAATTTCTACAACAGTTGTTGGACACCTTGCGACAAATATCTTGAGTCTATACTTAGCCCAGTAATAATACTGGATGAAGGGTTCATTGTACTTATGAAATGCTTATTGAGCAATGTGACCACACCAAGATCTTGACACTATCATTAAATCACAGGAGAAAACAGATGGCAATAACTGCCAAAGGCTTGACCACACTGCTAGGCACTGCCAAGAAGTTCACTATGGAGAAGAGACAATAATAACAATGGCAATTACAGAAGTTCACAAGAAATTTAAAAACAGAAGAGGGAAATGTAACTGCTTAAAAATAAAATTATGAATCATATGTAAAAAACCTACCTAGATAGTTCTCTACTGGTCAATGCCCCACCTACTAATCCTGACCTCGAACGACTTCTATTCAACTGAGCTCTTCTTTCAGCTACAAGCAGATAAATAGGTAGGTGAAAAAACAATGCCAAAGACTGTTTAATCAATAATAATAATAAAAAAATCAAATTTATATTCACCTCCAGCAGGTCTTTGACCCGGTCGCCTTCGACGTTGATCTCTGCTGAATGCGGAGCCAGACTGCAGAGCTTCAAGTAGAGAGTCCATGACACCCTCTTGAGCTTGAGCGGTATTCATGTCCACAAGAGCTCGTTTTCGTGCTACTCGATCGGCTCTTTCAACTTCCGCCTTTTCTCGGGCCTCCCTTGCTCTTCGGCTCTTTTCTTCTGCCTCCCTTACCTTTTGGTTATCTTTAAAGGCTTGCTGAAGGGGAAAACAAATACAATGTGGATTAGATATACTCTAAGAGATGTGAGAGTAAAAGTTTAGAAGAACACAAACTTACATAAAATGAATCCTTAAATGACTTCACATCAGTGAAGAACTCCTCTAAAGTATACTTTAGCTTATCAAAGGAGAAAAATTCAGATAAATCAGTATACAGGGCATCCATTTTCTTGAACATACTTTGCAATATCTCACATTGCTCTCTTGCCTCCTTTGCAAAAGACTGGATACACATTAAGGAAAATAAAACACAAAAATGGAGAAGATGGATGGCTTTCATGACATACAGTATGTATGACATTATAAGCAAATGTTTTAATTAGTAATGGATGCAGCAGGTAAAGGATACACCCATGACTTGAACAAATTTGTCATCCTCGCTCTGAGGCACTTTACAATTATTGAGGTCCGTTTCGAGATTTCGAACACTAGAATCCATTTGCCGAAGAGCTTTCTGAATACTGTCCACAGCCACTCGAGCTGCGCGATCTACGTGTCGTAGCTCATCCTCAAATGATAATAAGTGTGGGAACTTGCTTTCAATAGTCTCCACAAGATAATGAAGCAAGGTTGTTTTATTTTCAACATCCTTTGTACTTGTTAACTGAAGAATAAAGGCACACAATTATTATTAGTAGCTCATCAGCTCATGTAGTTAAATATGGAGCAATCGGTAAATACATACCTTTGGTAAGAAACTAATCTCAAATCCAAATGCCTGACCATTTCTTGAACCACTGTTCATTACATTTCCTAAAAGAAGGATCAGTTCTAGTATTTCAGCAAATTTCTTACTACGTCTTACTTCTTCACAAGCAGTTGTGCCAGCAACAATATCCTGTAAAAGATAAGAAGTTTAAATAAGATGTCACTTTTACAACTAGTCATTGCATCTAGGAACTATTAAAGGAAAACATACTGGTTTCACATCTGCAACTATTTCATTGTAATGTTGCCTGAAACTCATTGATTTCAGCCGAGGTAGCAGTCTCTTAATTTCAGCAAGCTTAAATCAAAAAAAGGCACATGCAATTAATAAAAATTTTCAATACTTAACAGATAAATGCTATACATAATAATGGTTCAAGAAGGAAACTCACAGTTATAGCAAACTGTTCAGCCTCGGTCAAATCATCATATTGACTACGGTACTCTTCTAATTTATGTAACTGATCTGGGGATGGCAAATAGTTAATGAGCTGCTGGAGGACATTGTCTGACAAAACAGCATCATCACAGCGAAGGATACACTTTTTGACATCATTGTAGCTGAGATGCTTTAATGAGCCGCCAAGCAGAATTGATATGTTTTGGGCAGCCTTGCTGTCCAGAACCTTCAAATCCTTTACTTTCTTGAGGGTGCCTGTCCTGGTTAGAGGGAAAGAAAATACAAAAAAAACAAAAAAACAACATAAGTACTATAACATTTATGGAGGGTTTAATATTTAATCAATGTTGACTCACTTTACACCATTGTCTCCCGTATCAATTTTCTTGGCTGTTGGTTTTGATGAAAACCGCTGAGCAAGGCCATTAAGTATATCAGGAGATGCGTGTTTTTCTTCGTGGACCTTGACCCAAAATGACTTCTCAGATAACTTGTGAGGCACAATCTAGAGAGAAATTTGTCAGTTAATATTCTAGTAGAAGCTTATGTAAAAATCAATCAAAACAAACATAATGCATTGCCACATACAGCTTTCCAATTTGCTCTCTTCAAAGGACCATCTGTATCCCACTTCTTCTTAGGTTTGAGACCAAGTGGTAAAACGTCTGGAGGCTTATGTGCAGCAGGTGCTCCAGGGAACATGGGTGGTGGAGGCATCCCGGGCATACCCGGGAAGGGGGGCGGAGGAGGCCCCATTCCTGGGGGCGGAGGTGGGGGAGGTGGCCCGCCCATGCCACCAGGCATGGGAGGAGGTGGTGGACACATTCCTGGAAGCCCTGGGGGAGGTGGGGGTGGGGGTGGTGCGCCCGGCATCGGTGGCGCTGGGGGAAAGCCAGGAAAAGGTGGAGGCGCAGGTGGCTAAAATGGAAACAAACGTTTCAAAATTATGCAATGACCATGCAAATGTATACACCATCAAAAAATAAAGAGACAGCATCATTCTTAAAATTAGGCTCAAATGCTCTTTCACAAATTTGCAATCACTTCTCACCTTGCCTGGTGACGCAACTGAAACCCCAGATTGTTGCAATTCTGACAGTTTTCTCTCACTTTGTTGCAGCTTTGCTTCAGTTTCCTGACGTAAGGCTAGAGCTTCCTCCAATTTCATTTGCAGCTCCTCTATCCTCCTTTCATCCTCAAGTTTTGACTTTTCTGAAAGCCCGGAGCATATCAGTTATACAAACTCAAATCATGAGATTAAACACACATATTTTACTATTTACACAAACATTAAACACAATGCTTACCAACAAGAGTATCAATTAATGGTTGAACATCAATTTGAAAGCGTCTAGTAGACCTAAAATCAGGATCACAACCACCCCGATGTAATACTATTTGTGATACACATTCTTCTAATAATTTAAAATAAGCAGGTCTATGGAGAAAGGAAAAGTTATATTATTTATTAAGCTGAGTAAAACTTGCTTACACCTACAAGTAATGTTCAAATATAGCAACACACTACCTTATCTGAGCATCATCTCTAATAAAGAGAAAATGCTGGAGAATTGACAAGAAATATGGTTCGGCGGCAGTATCCATGACTAAATTCTTGACCATTTCAAAACAGTCATTGACATCATCCAACTCCAGTCTGACATTGTCAAACCTTTGGATGAACTCTTCAAAGTCCTCATCCTTATGTTCTTTAAAGATCTTGAGTTGAGTGAGAAGATCCTCATTGGCATCTTCTTCTAGGTTCTAAAATAAAAGGAGGGGAACAGTAAGTACACATTTTAAAAATAAAATTTAAGATCTTTCCATACAAAGTGTTGATGGTTTTTAGACAAATTATACCTCAATCACATCCAATAGGCCCACTCTCATAAATTCATTTCTAAGATGCAAGCGATACTCTAAGTCATCAGGTTGTGTGATGATGGCGTTGATCAGTTGCAAACAAGCGACCTGCAATTCATTACACAAAAATAGTTATTGAAACACAATTTTTCAAGAAATGATGGTTTAATGGATTAATTTAATTAAGCTTACCCGCAAAGCCTTCTCATTTTCTTTAATGAGCAGACCTTGGACAATAGGCTCAAATCTCTCTCGACCCTTAAATTCTCCACTCATTGTTATAGCCTCTAGAGCTTTTTCATGGCCATCTTTTCCCTTTCCATCGGGAGGAGGAATCAAGCACACAGCAGCCAGCAGTTTCACTGCTTCCAGCATGGCTGAGGGTTTGGACGGGTCAATCGACCTTGCCAAAATTGTGAGAGCCTCACGTTGTGAAAATGTCTGTCTGATGCCATTTGTATTGTTCATAAATGCCCTTAAGCACCTAATACATTCGTGCTGAATGCGGTCATATCGGGAGTCGCTGCAACAAACACAGAGTTTAATAAAAAAAATTAAAATAAAAACTAGATGAAAAATAAAAATGGGAAATTTTTCCACTGCACCTACTTGCGATAACACTCATTTAAAACATTCAACACCTGCTTAAGTCCTTTCATACCGAACTCCTCAACCCATTTCAAAGGATTATTGGTAAGGGCTATCCTGAGAGATTCAATACAAGCAGTCAATTTGTTAACACTCAAATCTGGTGTGGATAGATAATTTATGTAGTCAGCTGGCTTGTCGAGTCTGTTTCTGCTTTCCTGCAATACACATACACAAAAAGAAAATCAATGCATCACCTAATAAGGTTGCACCTCTAAAATATATGTTTTGACCTAGATACCTGAGTCAGTCCTTTGTAATGATTTATTAACATTTTCTTCTTATTCTCAGTAGGTTGCATCCGTAACGGCTCTTTCTTCTCTTCAGTCAGGTTCATATCATCCTAAGAGAAAGGATTGAAAATGACAATATTTTTCAAATGTGGGAAAAATATGTGAAACTTGAGAGGGGAGAGAAAAACCTACAAGCATTTCTTCAAACTTGTCATTAGTGGAATTTTCATCCAGCTCGGAGATGGCATTCTCCTGTTCCTCGAGCTCATTGAAGTACCCATCTGAGGGGGGTCTTGGCTGTTGTCCGGAAGGGCCGCGACCCTTCGTCCGCGGCCTGCCGAAGAACGAGTCGAGCTGCCACTGCAAAACAGAACACCAATAGTCAAACCAACAGTGAACTCCCCAGCGCGAAATGAAAGTTGAATTGACATCGAAACGATGGCGAATCGACGTCGAAACGATATAGATCCGATATGAATGTCCCACTGGGCTCGGGCGGACAGGGAGAGAGACAAGGGAATTCCCACAGGGAGAAATTCTACAACAATGGGGAAGGCGACCCTTTCTCATGTTCTACCCTTTCTTTAACATTTTTTTGGGGCACTTAATCATAATGGAAATGTGGTCCACGCCGCGCCACGCCGCGCCACGCCTGGCTGCCTCATGGCACCTGTTGGGCCTGCATCCCGTCACGCCACGCCGGGCCACGCCGGGCACCGGTAGCCAGGCGGCGGGGTTCACAATGAGTCGTTAGCCAGCGGCCACTAATTACGCCGCTGGTCATATGGTGATATATGCGCGGAAGGCTATAGCGCCCAGATTGAGAACAAATTGGCAAATAATAACCCCGCCGATGGTACTCTCAACACAAAGTACAACGGACCGTGTAAAAGCTACGAGCCTCGCAACCCGCTTACTCCACTGTTGTAGCAGCGACATGCATAGCCATTCCCTACTCGGGGATCCACGACGGCGAGACTTTGCGAGGGTGTTTCTCCCCGACTCGACCCCGTGACCACTCGTTTACTTCCCGCAATTGGCCCCAATTCCCTGGGCCGCGCATCGCGTCTGGATGTAATCTCGGGGCGGGGGGCGGGGCGTGACCTCCCGGTGCACGGGCCAGGGGCCAGTGGGGCCAGCAGCCAGGGCCAGCCGGGGCCCACTTCCCCAGCACTTTGGTCCGGCCCGCGCTCGCCCGTCATCCATAAAGCGGGCGGTGACGTCACCTCCTTGGCGGCAAAGGCACACATGGCGCTACGCACCCGCGCCTCTGCTCTGCCCCCCCACCCCC
>NW_026267294.1:90355-97643 GCF_000697945.3 Frankliniella occidentalis | reverse complement strand
CCCCCACCCCGCACCACACGCCGTGGGATGTTCAAAAGAAAGGGGGATATTTGATTTTGTGGAGATTAGGCACTGCCAAACAGTCTGCAACTCCTCACCGAATCAGGGCCCCAGTGTCATCAGGACACTTCACACACATTTGTTGGAAAGCTACACAATCTCAATCAAGTTCAGTCTTAATAAGTTCTAAGATAAAACTAGATGATATAAGATAATTATTGATATCTATACTTACAAAGGCCCCCTTTCCTCTGTCCTGTCTGGACGACATTTTGTTTTATCTTCTTCTAGCTCTTGCAAAAATATTTATCATCGTATGAGACAAGGGCTGGAACATTGTAAATTGTTGACAGAAATTTTAGTAACTATCCAAATAAACATGAAAATCAATACAAGTATTGTACACGGCAACAATTACATATTCAAAACAAGTAAAAAGATATCAATGAAAGAAGATGTGCTAATGAAATCCCTAACCAAACTTTAAGAAAATGGAATAGCAACTTAAGATTAAAACCAAAATAAAGCATTTCAAATTAATGAAGATAGAGAAATAAAGTGGTCTTGCAAATTGTCAGATGATAAACAGAACTGGGTGACTGACAGCAACAGGTGTCACAGATCAAAACACAACACAGTATGTCATTCTTAATCCATTCACATTAAGCACCAAAGTAATAGGATTGAATAACACTGAAGAAAACTATTAATTGAACCTTACAACAGCACATAGTGTATGACAATTGATGATACAATTGTGACAAGATATATGACAGAAAGCAAAGGCAATATAACTGTAAACAACTATGAAGCAAAGAGCAATATTTCTTTAACTCTTAAAATAAGGTTTATGTACTAGGGAAACAGGTATAATATATACCTATAATACTCCTGAAAACTAAGGAAAATTCTTGAGGATTTTAAAATAGGTTAATATACATTACCTACATACCCAATACATAACCTTCATAGTTGCCAGTTGCCATCTTTACATTTCGGAGCTATTCGTAAAAGATTGCAAATGCTAATGAAGCAATGGAATTGGCTACAAAAGCACAGAAAATAGCAAAACTTTGTCACCGACACGTAAAATTCCTCAAGTACTCCTTATCGAACTGGTATGCTAATAACATTACACACCTTGAAGTACGAATAGTTGTAGATAGAAGCCAAGCAAAACGTAACGAACTTTTAGAACTTGCGAATCAGTCTTCGTGGCAAATAAGGCATATGGGAGTCTTCAGAAGACTATGGAATTATGCAAAAAGGTTCGAAAGTAATGGAAAGACAGAGATTTGTTGAAAAACACAGAAGATTGTCTTTGACGTTGACGTGCAACTGGCGCATAATGTTTTGCAGTTGGCACGATAACAAGCTCAAGCAAAAGATGAAAAATTTAGATTTGAGTTCTGCACGCAGCTTGTTGTTGTTGTTGTTGTTATGACATGATACTTAACTTTAGAAGGCTGAGAGAGGATTCTGCTGCTGAATTTGTACTCTTAAAAAGACAAAATAACCGGTGTTGTAAGGTCTGTGACTATTTCAGCATTTTGTCAAATGTTCAAAGTCGGTCTCTTATTTCAGTTTCTCTCTAATGTCTATGTTGTCAAGGCAGTGAATACTTGTTTTTGAATATTTTTAGTGCATTTAGTGTGTTTTGAAGGTTAATGCCTTTCACTCTGTCAGTTTGATTTTATAACAGTACTTGTTCTAGTTCCTTTTTGGCGTTTGTTAAACATGCATGTGGGACTCTCACATTGTTTGTAGCGTCATTGGTAGAGCCTTGCATATTGTTTCATTTGAAAATTCATCTTTACTTACTATATTCCAACACTCTTTCTCTGTCTTTCAGATGAAGAATCTCCTTATACGTCCCATTGGGGTAGCCCATAACATATGTAGTGCACACATAGCTGTGAAACCACTTACTTGTTCAATGTCAAGCTTTGCCAATTCAGACGCATCTCAAACATCTTCAGCCCCTGCACTTGCCCCACAGGCTTCTCCGTTAGCTACACTGACAGTGTCAGGAAAACAATTTGAAAGGGTAGGTAGATATTTAGCTGCTTTTTTCATCAAAATTATTGAACCCTTTAAGTGTTGTCTTCAATCCTTTCTTATTACAGGACTCTTATACAAACATCACAGATGGCATCATAAAACATATGTCCAGAAAGCTTCATCAGCAGAAGGGTCATCCCCTTTATTTAATAAAAGAGTGTATCAAAAGTTATTTTTACAAAAAGTATATTGGGCGCACCGGCAACCCTGTTTTTTCAGTTTATGATAATCAGGATCCTATTGTCACCACCTACCAAAATTTTGACTCTTTACTTGTTCCCCGAAACCATGTCAGCCGCCAGTAAGTAATTTTTACGTTTTGAACGTATTGAACTTCTACAATTACCCTCAGCCCTTTTCTTTAAATAACTTTTATTTGCTTTTAGGAAGAGTGATTCCTACTATCTCAATTCGCAGTATATGTTGCGAGCTCATACAACAGCTCATCAATCTGACCTCATCTCATCTGGACTGGACAATTTTCTCATAATAGGTGATGTTTATCGACGTGATACTGTGGATTCAACCCACTATCCTGTGTTCCATCAATGTGATGCTGTGAGACTACAGACACAGCATGAGGTATGTATAATTTAAATGATTTTATGGAAGACGTGAATCTATGACGGGCTATAATTTTAACATTCTTCTACCTTTATGATATCTATTATACAGCTGTTTCCAGAGGAATATGGCCTTCATGTTTTTGAGAAGCGTCCAGATAGAAGAACAGATGATAAGCAGGCAGAGCACACTGTTGATGCTGTTAGGATACTTTCATTTCAATTAAAATCTACTCTCCAGGATTTAGCAAAGGCTCTTTTTGGTGCAGGTAACAATTATTTTCAAGTATTTGAACTGGTTTTCAAGGATCAGAATCTACAAATTTCAATTTGAATAGAGTGGTAAAGCACTATGTTGTTTGGTCATAGATGTGGAATACCGTTGGGTAGAAGCTTATTTTCCTTTCACTCACCCTTCATGGGAGTTGGAAATTAAGCACAATGGAGAGTGGCTGGAACTTCTTGGGTGTGGTATTATGGAACATACAATTGTTAAGAAAGGTATGTTTTCTTAAAAGAGAAAATATTTGTTATTTTTTTGTAGACTTGTGATCATGGTTAAAATTTTAAAACACAGCTGGTGCCGGTGACAGAATTGGTTGGGCTTTTGGTCTTGGCCTTGAAAGGGTGGCGATGCGAGTATACGATATTCCAGATATTCGCCTCTTTTGGAGTACTGATTCTGCTTTCTTGAACCAATTTGCAGTAGATGATCCTTTCACTCCAATCAAGTATAAGGTATGTGTATATGAGCTTGCAATGTTTATGGTTTTAATACATCCTCTTATGGTAAACTCAATAGAATTCATACAACTTTTCCATGTAGGCAGTTAGTGTGTACCCCAGATGTATCAACGACATCAGTTTTTGGATCCCACCTGAACGAGATTTTAGTCAGAATGACTTCTTCGATGTTGTTCGCTCTGTTGGGGGAGACATAATAGAAGAGGTGGTGTAGAATGCTTTTTAATTCTGTTCCTTTTGAAATTATTGATATTTTACTAATCAATGTACATTTTTATTGTCAGGTTTCACTTGTTGATCAATTTGTACACCCCAAAAAGAAATTGACAAGCCACTGTTATCGGATCACATACAGACACATGGAACGAACATTAACAAAAAATGAGGTCAATGAGGTGCATGTAGAAATTGGCCGTAGGGCAACTGAAATGTTAGGTATTACTGTTCGAGTAAAATAATTTTATAGTTAGCAAGCAGCAATTGTTCAAAAATTAAAACATAAAATAATAAATATGTTGAAAAGTTATTTTATTGAGCAAGTTAAATAGTTACAGGTAACAGTGAGCACTGTAAAAAGAAAAAAATGGTTGTAGGAACTGGACATGAACTTAAAAACTTTTTATGGGCTTCATTGTCCTCCACTGTTACTTAATATTATATGGAGGCTACAAACAGTGAAAAGGTTACACTAATTTAAAACAAATATTGAAACCTTGAAATAAATGCCAATTAATTTCAAATAGAACTTCTGTCAGTCTTTGCTC
Organism: Frankliniella occidentalis; assembly: GCF_000697945.3. Classification (NCBI taxonomy): domain Eukaryota; kingdom Metazoa; phylum Arthropoda; class Insecta; order Thysanoptera; family Thripidae; genus Frankliniella; species Frankliniella occidentalis. Next base: position 93,511 of record NW_026267294.1, on the reverse strand, counting down.
AAGCCAAACAACCTCATTCCATCAAAGTTAACAAATGTTACAAAACATGCCATTCTGATTTCTGGTTGTCAGAAATGAACAATAAGGAAGCCTGACCTTGGTGGGAGATCTTTACACAATAGTTTTATGTATTTCCAAGATTTTTAGGTTGTTTATTAAACACTGGCTTTAAAATTTTATCACAGTCATGTAAGGCATATTACACTTGAAAAATGCAATCTCACATGGGATTTCTTATAAAATACTCTACATTGTACATGTATGTACCTTGATTTCATTTCATAATACAACATATAGGATGTAAGACAGCTGCCCAGAGCTGGTTTAAAAAGTGATAAAGAAAACAATGTACAAACTCACAAAAAGCAAACACGATGAAGTCAAAGCTCAATATCAAGGTACCGTTCACCATTCATAAATCTGCAAAGTCAGTGTTACTGCTGACGCTTTTGTGTGTTTCAAAGAATTTGCTGATAATTTTCTGTACACCAACCACATCTGAAATCAAATGAATAAATAATTCAATTAGTAATGAAATAAAAGACAAGAGGGTTTATTTCTTTACTGTAAATATTTCATTTTTTTTAATCAAGAGGGAAAATATTACCAGTGCTTTTGGTAAGCTTTGACACATGTTGTGATAAGGCACGAGCTAGGGCTTTAAATAAATCTCTGGTTGTGATTCTCTTTTTCTTATAATAAGGCATAAGTAGTTTCACAACCAACTCCGCCATGCGCTTTAACTCCACATCATTTTCAGAGGGTTTCTTAGATTTGCTTTTTACATTGGCTCTTTTATCAACACTCCCTCTTTTGGGGACTACTTCTGGTTTAGTCATTTTCTTCTGAAGCTTTTCTTTGTCATCTTCATCACTGTCTCCAAATAACAGGTCAAGTTTTCTTTTTTTTTCCTTAATGTTTGATTGTTCTACATCTCCGTCATCTCGTGAAAATTTTTCAGGCTGATCTGGATTTTTAGGCTCAGACTCTTCTATATCGTCTGAGGAATTTTTGTTCCACAAATCCAAAAGAGTACATGGTGCACTTGAAGGAGTTTCATCCTTCTTGTTCAACTTCTCAAAATATGAAACTCTCCTCTTTCTTAAAAGATCTATTTGTTGGCAAGCATTAGTTGATATTTTCTGAACATCTGATTCAGATTCATTATTTATCAAGTCTCCATTGACTCCAAATGATGAATTACTGTGGTCACTATTTGGTACAATGAGCTTTCCTTCATTTGATTCTCCTGATGCTTCCTCGATGCAGGATTCTGGTGTGTCATCACAGTCTATTACAAGGGATGCACTTTTGCCATCACTATTATGGAAATTTGTTGGATCATCATCATCACTTTCTGATGAGCTAATTGTATCCTGTGTTTGCCGTTGAGGTTTCTTTTCAAAAAATGAAGCCACAGATGTCTGTTGTAACATGTCTTTTTGTACTGAAAATTTCTTTTTCTTTGGGAGGCTGGGTTGAGATTTCTCACTGGTATTAGATTCACTCTTGCTCGTTGTGGAGGAAGTTTCATATTGGGCTATAAGCTGTGATGCTGTCATGAAACCTCCACATTTTTTTTCTTCTTCCATGCTACTCTTGATTTCATTGACTATTTGGGAAAGAGAATTAGCTCCATTGGAATTTTGAACCATTGCACTATTTCGCTCAAATTTGTGTAAGCTCTCATGGAGTTTCATTAGCTCTGCACTTTTCTTTATAGAAGCAATCTAGGTTCAGACAAAACAAAATATTAATTCAAACTCTTAAGATTTAAGGCACAAACTTAGTACAAAAGTTAAAGAAAAAATATTTATGTACCTCTTTTACAATAGCTCTTTTGTAGAGACTAATAACTTTATTAGCAGTAAAAGCTTGGTACTCTATCTGTTGAGCACACATTTCAACATCCTCTTTACTTAGACTTTGATCTGGAGGATCAATTTCCCCACACTTTCTCAAATTCTTTGTAAGTTCTCCCTCTACTAGAGTCATGTAGCTCTCCCTTACCTGAAAACAAATGTAATATGATCACACAGTAATGGATATGAGGCACATCACAAAAAGGATGCACTGAAAATTGACTATCACACAGATTCTCCTCACCACTACACTTAAGCCGGTTATCTTCCTGCCAGTGTTCTGTGCAGAGAGCACTCGAGAGCTTTTAGCTAAAGCCTCTACATTTTCTTCAGACCAATGACTGCTAACATGATTTGATCTTCGAAGAGCAAACTGTTTCTGAATGAGGGAATTCCTTGCCTTCTTCTCCTTATCCTTAAGATGGGAGTCGTCACCACTATTGTCATCATCATAATACGTACTTTCACTGAAATTAAAAAAAAATATTATTAGGGGTAACAGGGATCTTTATACATTAAATATTCTACATTGTTACACACTGATTAACATACCTCTTACTTCCCGATCTTCCACCACCATAAAGATCTGATGAATCTTCACCCATTACAGAGAATGTTAGTTTAGACCCTAAGTTAGATATGAATTCTTCAATCATTTTCTCAACAGAATTTTTATCATGACACACATCACAGACTTTTAATGTTTTACATGCTGGTGGATCATCTCCAAAATAATCTGCAAAAACTGAGTGGCGACATCTGATGGAAAGAAGGTGGTGTGACAGTTTTTAATATTTACTAAAGGTGCAATGAGAGACATTTCAAGAGATCATCTTACTTTGCTTCTTGGCAATAATTTATAATTCTTTCAAAGCTCTTATATGTTGCTTTAGCTTGTTCCTTTTTCGCCTCTGTTTTAGCATGGCTTACTTCCTTACGCAATAAGAAATCAACTGCATTTCTTTCCTGCTTTGAGTAGTAAATTCGGCAACGGGACATCTTGCCATCTCTACCAGCTCTTCCAGATTCCTGATAATATCCGGCTATGCTTTGAGGAACACCCCAATGTGCAACTAGCCTGCAAATTCAAAGTGTTTTCACCCTTTATAAACTTGACAGCAAAAAAGCAACAAGGTTGTCTACGACAACAAAAATGAAACAATCCTACCTCACAGAACCTTTATCTACACCCATTCCAAAACTGACAGTAGCACTTATTACTGGATATACTCCTTTCATCCAATCTTCTTGAACCCTTACTCGATCTCTATCACTCAAGCCTCCATGAAACAAG
>NW_026267294.1:77506-81255 GCF_000697945.3 Frankliniella occidentalis | reverse complement strand
AATTATATTTACAGTACATCTCACAGTACGCTTATGTGTTTCTGTATCCGATCAAAATACACAACTAAGAAAAATAATCTCACATGATAGATTTCACATTCTACATATTATGCTGCCCACTTTCAACAACGAAATCTAATAATTTTAAAAGCAACTACAAGATAAGAACATCAAAAATTGTAGTTTCATGTATGACCAACAATAAATAACTCTATATAACAATTTAAATGAAAATTCTTACTTCATCTATATACACACACGCCATACTTGCGACCCAATGCAAAAAGAAATATTTTTAATGACTGAAACTTAAAATCTACAGCGTCTTTCATCTTATCATTTGTGTCCTTATAATGTACCACAGAGGGTACCTATACACAACAATATCACATGTCAGGAGGTACAAAAATGGCGGGTTTTCCCTTTTTTTGCATGGGGTCGTTAAGTCCAACACATTTCATCAATAGCTTCTGACGTCGACCAAACTCGTGGGCAACTTGAACAATCCTTCTATGGCAAATAGTAAGTTGTAGATTTATGTAAAAAAAGATCGTGCAGCTAACAACTGGTATCGTATACTAGCTTTCCGTTACTCTAAAGTCGCAAGAAGCCTTCACGAGCAGGCAAACTGCATCATGCTTTTGGTATGGTCCGTTAGTTAAAAATGCAAAATGCGCCCATTTCTACTCAGTCATTGGTGGGACTTAAATTTTTAAAAAAGTTAAAATTGAATTTGGCAAGACCATTTAAACCTATGCCGAGCACGATGCCGGGTTTGCCTCCCCGTGATGGGCCTCCCCGCCCTGTCCGCATGCCTTGTGCAAGTGGCAATAACCGTTATGAAACCCGTGGAGCCATTTTAATGACGCCTCCTAATTGAGCAAGACCACAGATGGTGGAAGAAGGAGACGGAGGGTCCGTTTTTAGCGCAGTGTTGTTATGGCACAGTCCACGCGTCATAAACAATTAGCCAAAGAGCAAAAGGCGCGACCCGGCCAGACCCGGCCAGGCCCCACAGTCCCCGGTCCTGATCGGAAGGGTTTGGGTTTCACGCGGGTTGTTTAAATAAAGCTTTTGCTAGACTAAGCGAAGTAACGACCGCTGCACGCGAAAGAAAACCGCCGTGATTAAAACACGTTTTAATGACAAAAAATTACCAAGCGTGCGGCCGAGATTTTATGCGTCTACATAATAGAATAATTGTATGTTTTCATTAATGCTCATTGTTAAAACGACCGAATAAGCTGATCCCTATTAGAGGTAGGTAATGTACTTTTAGTGACTACGAAAAATGAGCGATATAATCATACAATACTCGGAAAACAATTATGTTTTCGCGCAAGACGCAAGCATTGAGCGAAAAATATTAAGAGGGACACTGACCCTTTACAAATCTTTTTTTGGTGTCCCCCGTTTTATTCTCGTGAGAGAATTTCCAAACTTCCATGAGGAAGAAAATTTTCAACATAACGTTGCGAAATGAGATTCATTCGGATTCATTGATTTCCATTTGGCAACGATAAGGGGGAATTCCCAGTCCCCGTAACTGCAGAGTTTTCTCATTCAAAATAACATAAAGTAAGGCAAGTGATATCGCTGATTCACTTCACACATAACAAAGCCAAAGAAAAATATGATAGGATTGCAGCAAGTAGGGAAAACGATGAAGGAAAGTTGAAACGAGTTTAAAATGAAGATGGACTTAACCTAGCTACATACTAACACAGCCATAATGACTTTGAATGCTTGCATTTTGCAAAACGTAAGTGTAAAATACTGAAATAATCCAGGCGCTCTTAAACATGAGGTCCTTTAAAATAAGCTTGAAATTAAAAGACCTAAAACGAAACAACAGCAATAGCAAAACGAGGTTGATGCTGTATTTTTGCTTTCACTCGCGGCCTTTGCCTACATCACAGCGAAAGGAATGTGCGACGGCCGCTTCCCTACCTTAGAACAATCGATTATGCGAAAAAACTCACCCGACCAGACCGTGCTTTTACACATCGTGTGTTTGAACGGCGTGGGGCATATCAAATAACAGTATTATCATTATTATTTTTTCATTTCTTTTTCGAGGGGTTCAGTCTTATGTGTAACGACTAGAGCTACTGAAAATGAGGAAAAAAGTGCCCCACCACATTCCACGACTTACACCATGTACCTCAAACTGCCGATAGTGATTCGACAGGCCACCAAAAACGGCTATCACACCCACATGTTTCTCTCAAGCCCAGACAGCATCAACCTGAGCAAACTTAATAGACAAGAAAAAGCGCCAACCAGAAACAAAATTTTTCGTCACACGCCACATCGTACAAAAAATTAAAGAGGAAGGGAAAGAAAAACAAATCATATCCAACACCGCGGTGACAGGCAGTGGTAGGCGGACCGGGCGCGGCGCGGCGCTCGTGGCGCCACAACGGCGGTGGTCCGTGCGCCCTCGGCAGAGGACGTCATCGGGGAGCCTGGGACGCGTTCACAGTGGATGGCGTCTTGAGGGATGCCCCGGGAGGCGCCCCTGTTGCCTTGGAGAAGGCGTCATCGGGGTACCCAAGGTGGCGTCAGCCGGCCCCGTGCCCGCGCATCCTGGAGGGGGCGGGAGGGCGGCGCACTGGGGGGCGACTCGCTCAGGGCGTGGCCCCCCCGTTCTGCTGGCCGCCCTGCTGCGCCGGGACGCCGTTCTGCTGGAGCGCCGCGACGTCGCAGGGCTTGGGGGCGAGCAGCAGCTGCTCGAGCGTCTCCTGTGTGGCGTTGGCTTTCAGGATGGAGTTCTCCAGCTCCAGCTTGTTGATGCGGTCCATCAGCTCGGCGATCTTGTCCTTGAGCACCTCCACCTCCTCACGCACCGCGAACATGAGGTGGCTCTTGACGAGGTCCTGGAAGGGAAGCAACACGCTTAGTAAACAACCGACCAAACAAGGCGGGTCTCCTCCGAGCACCCTGCGCCCTGCGCCATGACAGCACACTCACCATGGCTTGCTCGATCTTGTTGTCGATCGCGACCGCGCTAGCTCCCGAAGCACTGCAACACAAAGAGAAAACAGTCCGTAAGCTTCAAGTCTAACTTTGGCCGTAGCGCAGGAGCGTCCCTGCAGAGCCAGCGGCATGCGCGCGCGCGCGCGCTCGCTGACAGCCGCCCGAGATCCAATTTCTCTTGCGCCCCTTTGCCAAATTGCGTTAGGCGTGACGGATCGCCCCACCGCACCGCTCTGGCAAGTACACAACCATGCCTGAGCGAGCAGCAGGTCCCCTAGAGCCGCAGAGCAGCCCCGCACTCCTCGCGGCTGCTGTGCTCCGGGCCAGGGGGGGAGCGGAGGGGGAGGGGGGGCTGACCTTCGGGCTCACCTCCAGTACGGCGCCACGGCGACCTCGGGTCATCAACCCGGCTAGCCTGCTCAAAGCAGAACAATAACGCGGAGCGCCGCGGCCCGTCAGCGGCGCAGCCGACTCATACGGGCACAGCAGCAGCAGCAGACAGTCAGTCAAGGACGAGGCGAGGCGTCCCTCCCGGTCAGGAGGTGAGGGCCACGCGCACTGCGAACAGCTACGGCTACGGCCTCACGCACGCCGCAAGCCCGGCTATTCCCAGCGCAGTTGGGCTGGGGTAGGTCTCGCCCGCCTATAGCCCGCCTGCCTGGACACTGACACGGTGCAGGCCGGAATATTTACACGCTCGCGCATGCTGCCCATGCTGCCCGAGGCCGAGCTCTCTCTCTCTCTCTCTCTCTCTCTCTCTCTCTCTCTCT
>NW_026267294.1:70491-77456 GCF_000697945.3 Frankliniella occidentalis | reverse complement strand
TCTCTCTCTCTCTCTCTCTCTCCCTCCCTCCCTCCCTCTCGCTCTCTCGCTCTCTCGCTCTCTCTCTCGCTCTTTCTCCCTCTCTCTCGCTCTATGCCTCCTCGCTACGGCCGGGCGGGGTGGCCGGCAATGACGTATATTCGCGCGCGATCCTCGACGAAATCTAAGATCGGCGCGGCGCGGCGGTATGTTATGCGGGGATCCCGCGGGAGATAAACCGCGAAAAAAGAGGGGGATGGATTGGGTGGGGCATTTGAGAGATTGCGAGCAGCGAACGGCCGGAAGATTCCGAGTATCTATCTTTTGTTTTTCCCTTCGCGACCCGAGACGGCGTTATTGTCCCTCGGAGTCCTTCCGCGAGAGCCTCGCGCCCGAAAATAAAACGCCGCGCAAGCCCACCTGCACAAGGGGAGGGGGATGTTGGGGGGGACGAGGATCAGGACCTGCTGGCGGCCGGCCAGGCCGTCAAACGCTCGTCCCGCCCGGCACCGCCGCGTTACCCGGCGCTCAGTTACGCGGAATCAGTGGATAACGACCAGTAAAAGTCGTATCCTCGCGTCCGCGGGGCAAGGGAGGCGGAGGGGGCGTCCTCGCGGGTCCTTTCCTCCCGCCGCAGCCTCGGTGACAGTCGCTTCCGTAATAAGGAGAGGCGGTTAAGGACGGCGGGCGGCAGGAATCGCCCCTTCAGGGTTAAGACCGCGGGCGCGTGCTCAGAAACCGCCCGACGTGTTGGGGTCGCCGGTCGTTGTCCTGCTCCTGCGATCTCCTTAGGCTGCTCCCTTGCGTTTACCACGTCGCGCCCCCGCGGTGGCACTGTCTGCACTGTCCTCGTGCGCGGCACCCTGCCCTGACTCATCATCCCCGTCACAGCGTCACCGCTCCTCAGCAGCCGGGGGGGGGGGGGCGTCGACGGCGTTCCGAAGAGAGCGCTAAATTATGGGGGAGGTTATCACCATTAGTCGTCGGGCTGAAGCGTGGATTAAAGCCGGCCTTGCCGTGGAGAAAAATGGACCGCGGCGGTGTGCACTAAAACTGGGAACAATGGCAGGGATCTGCTGCAAGAGGGGGCAGCTCCATCAGTATCGCAAGGCCGAGGAGGTGAGTGACGACGTGCAGAAGCAGAAAAGAACTCGCGCCGCGGCCGGGGTGGGTCGGCAACCCTTACCGCCGGTCAGCACGCTCGGCGCGCTGCCTGGCGTGCGCAGCTAACGAGGTGTTGTTGGTGTTGCCCCGCGGACCGTGGCCGTCCGCACAGCATGACTTGGGCCCGCTGGTTATCTATGGCAGCTGCGGCCAGAGGACGGCCGAGGAGGCCCACCGGCCCACCAGGGAGGCTTATAGCCTTAACAAGTGGCGGCGGTCCCTCCGCTGTCCTCGTGCCCGCCGACGTGCACGGAACAACGAAAACAACAACGCTGTCTGGGCGGGAAGATACGGGGGCTCCTGCTTCGCATACTGTTAATCTTGTCGTAAGCCCGCGCTAGATGCGGAGTACACAAGGCGAGCGGTGAGGTCCCGGTGCCCCCCGAGTACTTCCTCGTTGGTGTTGAACTTACTTCGCCCAGGTGCCCCTGCGCACGAGCGCGTGGTGTGGCGGCGGGCTGAGGACGCCGTGGTGGCTCAGGGACCGGCTCCGCGCCCCGCGCCCCATGGCCGACATGCCTCGTCGGGCACCAGCTCGGGGGACGACGAGGAGGCCAGCAGCGACGCCGGGGGAGGGTGCACGACGGCGGCGAACGCACACACAGATACAAACACAGGGGTGGTTGACGGCGTGCTCGCGGTCACGCCGGGGAAGAGGGTGCACAGGCACTGCCGGGGACGCGCCTGTCACGCGTGGACGCCAACACCGTTCGCTGTGGACCGGGACCGCGCGGCGCCACTTTGTGCCTCGGACTGACTGAGAGGCGGCCGCGGCGCGGCTCGGCGGCGTCGAGCACGGCGGCGTCGAGCCCGCCACCACCACCACCACTCCGCGCCCCCCCGGCCCCCACCCGGCTGCCACCCACGGCAGCTCCAGCCGCGGAGAGAGAGAGGGAGAGAGAGACAGAGAGAGGCCTCAGGTTCTGATAATAATTGTTCCGCACGTCGAGCTGAGCTCACCTCGCCTCGTTCACGCCAGCCGAATTACCTGAACGCAGAGAGGCGCGGCGGGGGTGTTGGCGGGGGCGGCGGACACACACACACGCTCACATGACGCGTGATGATGAGCAGGACGGCCGGACGCCAGCAACGCTGCCGACCTTCCATGACCTACCGCAGTAGGAGCGCGACCCACAACTGTGGCACTATTTATTGAGCCGTCGCCTCCTCGTCAGCAGCAGCAGCCGGCGCCCTTACACTGCCGCGGCGGCGCCTTTGTCAGCCCTTCTTCCCCCACCTCCACCCCCCGGTGACCCGCGTCCGATTATCACTCGCCGGCGCCGTCCCGCTAATTCATTTATTTACTCCTCGCGGACGGAGGACATCGGCCACGTCGAGGTGCACGAGGCGCCGCCGGGCGGGAGGATCACCCCGTCCTTGTCGGGAGCACGGCGCAATCCACAACAGGGGAGGGTGGGAAGAAAGGGTGGGAGTAGGTGAGGTTAGGTGAGGTTAGGTGAGGTTATGTTAGGTTAGGTTATGTTCGGGGATCGTCTTCAAAGCACGTCCGTTTTGCTCAGATCCATTCGGCAAAAATTACGGGAGCTCAGCGCCTGCGAGATTCGGGGTAGGCCACCCCGCAGTACTCGCATGCATTGAAGGCAATATGTTGCATACGCATCGGGGGCTACGAGAGCTTGCTCGGGCCAAACTTCACAGGATCGTGACGGAAAACGACGGGGGTACTTTTGGACTGCTCCTAGGTTGGTTCTTCGAATTGTAAGGTAGTCCGCGACGGTATATCTCCAGCAGGGTGCCGCTCAGCAGCAGCAGCAGCTGCTAGCTGTTGCTCCCGCTGGCCGCGCCTCTGGCAGCCCGCGGGGCGGCGGCTCGTCGACGCGTCCCATCGCAGGACATGACTCGTTGAATAATAATAACATGAGCTGTGCTCAGCTCGGCAACGCTTCGATATCAAGGCCGGGCCGGGCGTCGAGTGAGCGGCTACTACTGCTGGCCCGGGATGGGGTGCCGCAGGAGCCGGACCCAGCCAGGGAAGGTTGACCGGTCCGGCTGCCGCACACCGGCATGGAGTGAACAGATCCTGCCCCAAAATTCCCACTCCCATTAGACAACGGCGGGGGCCACCGGTCGGGCCTCGTTGAATTAATTATCATCATTTACGTTCTGGGTGAGTTATACATAGCTCTGTAAATTAAGAGACGCTGAGCCGCTGGGCTCAGCGTTGGCGAAAATGCAAAGCCATAACAACTCGATCATTGCAGCTGAGGCCATTACTCAAGATGGTGCGACAAGTGACCGCCCCGCCCCGACCCGCCCGGGCAGCTGGCCGGCTAGCCGTGGGTGCTCCCGAGCCATAATGGCTTTTTCTGCATCTGCATGATTCGGCACCGCAATAAGCGGAAACCTCCCCGGGGGGCATGGGGGGTGGAAGTGGGGGGGTGCACACTCATCTGAATGGGGGGGAGGGGGGAAGGTATGTCCCACTGACACGCTGCCAGCCCCGCAGTGGGGGTCAGGTGCGCGGGGGTGTGTCCTCAAGGTAAGGAGAGTGAGATGCAGTGCAGCTTGTTTGTTGGCACGTCTTCGTTTTATGTGCTACCAGAGATAAACCGGCTGAGCGGGGCCCCTCCCCCTACTCGCCTTGGGGCCGAAGCCTCCCTGCACACACACACTCCACATACACGCACGTGTGGCGAGCGCGTGCGCACGTATGTGTGCAAAGTTGTGAGCGAGGATGTAATCAGAGTTGAGCTAGCACAATTTCTTTCCATGTTTTTATACGTTGTCGCATAGCGGGAGAGATTGACAGCCGACCCATTGAGTATCGTGTGTAAGAGATTCGCCGTTCGTTTCGCCCGTCCACTGTTGGCCGTGTCGGTAGATCTTTTTCTATGAACATCTCCCCCCCCCCCTCTCTCTCTCTCTCTCTCTTGCTCAGCGGGCACGCGAGGCGGCGGAAGAGTACAATAACTCAATCAGGCAGCTGCCGCTGAGATGCAATCCCAGCCGGCGGCAATCATCCGCCCGCCGCCTGCCCCTCGTTCGAGCAGCCAGAGCAACCGAACACAAAACAATTAATCGACGATTTAAAAAGGCAAAACCGAGGAATCGCGCGAGAAGCGAACAAAAACTTTCTCGAGCGGTCCTGATTATGGCCGCTTTCTTTTAAAGAAATCGAGAAAACGTGGAAAAAACATAATGAGAGCCAATGGGGAATTTTTTGTTTCATCATTAGCTCATCCACTGCTCGTCTCGCTAAGTTGTTATTATTTCCCCCGGATCAAAATAAAGGAGGAGGAGGTGGAGGAAGAGGAGGTGAAGGAGTCTGATTGGTTGACGGCGGCGGGGACGGGGACGTCGTTGACGTCAGGTTGGGGGCGTGGCGGGGCGTGTGGAGGGCCCCTCAGGTCGGGCCGGCGCGTGTGATGACACCGACACGCGAGGAAGTAAGATGACGAGGTGGAGAAGAGAGGGTCTGCACTCGACGTCGTTGGTCGTTCTCACGCGCGGACGTGTGAGTGAGTGCGGGTGGCGCGCCACCACGACGACCAGCGGGGCCCGGGCGATCACGCAGCAGAGGAGATCACCTTCCCGAAAGCGAAAAATAGAAACCACACACACACACACACTCACACACTTACACTAAGCCAACACGCAAGGCACGGTGGCGCGTGGCGCACCCCGGGGCGACGGCGGCGGCGGCGGCGCGGTGTGTGTGTGCGTCAGGGAAACGAGAACGGGATTAATCGCGAGGCGTGACGGCGGGTGGCAGCCCTGCTCGCCCTGCTGCTGGGTGCCGCGCGACGCAGGCGGCGTAACCCTCGCGGGTCGTCGGCAGTGACGAATTAACAACCGAGTCGGTTATTTGGCGAAACGAGACGCAAAGTCAAATGATGGCGTCTCCCTTCGAGTCGCCGCGCCCCGCCCGCGGGCTCATCAGCGCCGCTACGCCCTCGCGGCACTGCTCCGCCTCGCCCTGCCCCGCCCCGCCCCAGCACCACCGCAGGGGCTACAACCTCACCCACTCGCGTGCCAAACACGCCGAACATGCTTCTGTCACACTGTCGAGTTCAGAGCCGCGGAACAATAAACATACAGTAATGGAAAGTCGTAAAGCTCGTCGTGATCGGGTCGTTTAAGAACGCTGAATTCTACACGAAAGACTACGGTATAATTGCTTTTGTGATGAAAATATATTTCGAATTCCATAGCGAAGAAAGAGTGGGCTGTCGCAACGCAATGTACTGAATCTGCTTTTGTTTTTTCCGCCGCCGATATGAGAGGCGCATGCAGTTGCGGCGCGGCGTCAAACCGACCCCGACCGATACGAACTCCTTTGGGCTGGTCGTGATTTTCCTTCGGACGTGGCGTGGTGGGGTGGGGCGGGGCGTGGCGGGGCGTGGCGGCCATAGCGTCCCTGATTGAGAGAGCGTCACAAGCGTCACTGCCCCGACCAAAGTGACGGCATGACGAGTGTCCGCCGGGTCGAGCCGGGTCAGTGGAGAGAAGGGGGACCCCGGGGCCCCGCCCTCGAGCACACAACGAACGCCAGCGTTCAAACAATACCTAGGTTCCGCCGGTGCCGCCCACCGGCACCCGACCTCCTCCTCGACTATCTGGCCTGGGGGGACAGTTGGCGTCGGCGGCAGGAAAACGCAGCGCACCTGCTATCTTGGGCGCTGATGCCCGCGTCTTTCGCGGAAGCGCCCTCCTCTCCGTCGGTTAATGAGGAGTACGTAAGGGGGGTTTGACGTCCTGCCGCTGGGGTGCGACGGGGCCTGTCGAAGCGGGGCGGCGGAGGGGAGAGGGAGGGGGAGGGGGGACGACCAGGCCGATTTCACCAGCATTATTTCCATCGCACATACCGTCGCCGTGCGGCCACCTTTTTGGCAACGCATCGGACAGCAGCGAGGGGGTCTTACTTGAGCGCCAATCACTCGAGAGGGGATGTGGACAGGGTGACAGCCCGTCGCGGCCCGTCGCGGGCTGCGAGGCACATGTGTACGTCCGTTGGCCCACGCCACCCGAAAAAAAGGAGCAGAATAATTAGAGAAACCGTCCATGCCGCTGCTTGGCAAACCATTTTTAAACACAGACACTAAAATTGAAACGAAGGAGAGAGGGGGGGTTAAAAGTAGGGCGATGGAAATCTTAACGAGCAAAGCGCGCCGCCTCGTCTGGTCCACACACCATAGGCTCTGCGCTGCGCCCCGCGAGGGCGGGCGCGTCCGCCGCGCCGGCCAGCCCGATGGGTTGCCTACGCCGAGCCCATCGGGCGCCAACGCCGCCGCCACCGCGTGGGGCCGAACCGCGTTGGGACACGGCGTCACCCGGCGGGGCGGGCCGGGGTGGGGTGGGTCGGCCGCGCGAGGTCGCTCTGCCCCTCGGACCGTACCTCACCTCGCGCACCGAATGCAATCCTGGCAAACAACTTCTCTCGATTGGCTAACACAGCGGGGTGCAGCGCGCCCCCGGGCTGCTTCTGCTCGGCCGACCACAAAGGGCAGCCCATGCCTCCCCGTCGTCCCACCCCGAGGCGGAGGCGGCCAGTTGGACGCCGGCGGGCGGCCGTCCAAAATAGACTAAATTCTTGTATAATGTGGTCCGATCCGCGGCCGGGGCCTCCCAGGAGGGCGGGTGCAGTAAATAACGACATCCCACCCCCGACGCGGCCGCGGTGAACAGCCGCGACCTTGAGGACGCCGCGCGAACTTGGAGGACCGGGTTCACGATCGCTTTACACGACGTTTTGGAACCCGACGACTCGTCGTCGACGCGCCGCCCGAACAGCAATTTATAAATATATCAGTGAAACGTGTGGATGGAGATGTCGCGGGGTTGGAAAAGGGTGGGGTGGGGGG
>NW_026267294.1:56984-65222 GCF_000697945.3 Frankliniella occidentalis | reverse complement strand
GCGGGGCGGGGCGAGGCGGGGTCAGTGGTGCCGTCGTCGGGCCGGCCGGGGCTATTCTGGTCCGCTATTCGCGGATGGCCAGTGGGAGAGTGCTCTGCTGTCTCTTTCGCTGGCCAGTGATGGGCACTGCTGGTCACTTCTGGTCACCTCCACCGCCACTCCCCGGCGCCGCGCCGCACCCACCCCGCGACGCTTGGCGCACACGAGCGCACACGCACACGCCGCCAGGTGTGCTGGCTGAGTGTGAGTCAGCCTCGCGGGGCATCGCGGCGCCACCATTTCGATATTTATGACCTTGCGCTCTATCTGTGGAAGCGATCGGTGTTGTCGGGCCGCGGCGGTGGGCTCGCGCGGGGGGCGGCCGGAGAGGGGGTGGGGGGCGCCACCCCCTGCTACACCGTAGTTACCCCGACCCACCCCAGGACGACGAGTACAATCACCGTGTGTGGCCGGGCGGGCGGGCTGTGCCGACCTGTCTGCGGACCCTGCGGACACTCACCTGCAACAGACAAACACAAGGGGCACGGTTAGGACAGGGCGGGCACGAGTGTCCCCGCGGGGGCCGCGCGAGGGCACCGAACGGAGCGACAGGACATCGGCGGGCCCGAACGGCCGGCGGCCGGCATATGCCAAAGGGTCACTGTCACCTCCCGAAGCGGCGGCGGCGAGGCGCAGGCGACAAACAGCCCAAACACGATGAGCCGCTGCTGTTTGCCGTCGAGTTTTCTGTTTCACACCAGGTGGCTATGGGAAATTTAGCGGGTATATACTGTACCGCCTGCACGTCTGCGGGCTGATGGCCTACGCACTGTGTGGACTGTGGGGGACATTGGATGGGCGCCTTGTTGGAGGCGGTAGGCAAACTCGCCCCCGCACACCTGCACGCGGTTCAGCATCACTACAAAATCCGAGCTTTTCCTCTACCTCTTTCTGTTTACGAGTCTGTCTGTGGGCCCGATTGGGGTAGTCTCTCTCCCCCGAGTAAACCAAGTGGTGGTTTACGCCGAAGGGAACGTACACTTCGTCTGAATATTTTTTCTCTCCTCGGTGAGTTGTCGCGAGCAGAACCAGAGCGGACGTATGTGTACAGCAGGCAGGCGCGGTGCCGACCGGGCTGAGCGAACCGGTATGGGTCGACTCGACAGTTGTCATGCCCACTCCACTCCGGTTTTATCTCCGGTGACTCTTTGCTCTTCTTTATTTGTCATCTCTCCTCCCCTCTACCAATGTGTTATTTTTCCGCGAAAATAAAACGAATATCTCTCCCCCCAAAAGACGTAATAAAAACTGAGCCCACACTGCTTGCTTTGTTTTTGTTCCTTTTCTTCGCCCATACAAAACTACACAACGTTGTTCGACGAGAACAAACAGAAAGAAAGCAAAATCCTCAGCTGACAAATAATAACGATATGGCCTGCGTGTGTTCGCGCAATAATCTCTCTGCTCTCTCGCGCCAAACAAAGTCACCGCTGCCTGCGGAGCCTGCGCTGCTCGGTCGGAGCAATAGATCAGCTGATCGGGCTGCAAGTCTCGGTTCCTGGTTGATAAGCAAGCGTCAGCAGCAGCGGCAGCCAGCCGTCAGACGTCCACACCGTGTAGTACAGCCCGGGCCCGGCCGGTAAAGGCGTCAGACCCAAACACAAAACAGGTGCCTCGGTAACTTCAGGCTGCGCGCTGCGCGGGGCCCGGACGGGCGTGTACACGCCGGCGCGCGCCCCGAGCCAGCGAGTAGTCACGTGGTCCGCGAGTGGCTCGGCCCGGCGTCGTCCTGGCCGGCCGGCCGGCCTGTGGCGAGAGGCGAGGCGTCAATCGAACGAGACAACGGCAACGGCCTGCCCCGCCCTGCCAGCCGCCTCGCCTCTCCTCGCGCCCGACAAGGATGTATGTCTCCCGCGCGGCCGCGCGGCTCAGGACTCCAGCGGTCGCCACGCCGGCCCACGCCGTCGCTGTCGTCGGTCCCCAGATCGCCTCGAACCTCCTCGGCATCGTCCTCCTCACCTTCGTATCCCCTAATCTCCGATCGCCTCGTACTGTACGCCGCCGCGGCCTGGCGGCCACCATCCCTGTCGCTCGTCGCCGTCCTCGGCCTGCTCGCCGCCCGGCGACAAGCGGCGGCCCCAAACACTCGCCGGTTGCATGATGCTCTGTGCGCTCGGTGCACCGCTCGCATGCACCCGCTCGCCCACTGTACGACGGCTGTTGTCAAGGCGGGCCTGGGCGCCGCCAGCGCTCGCACCACCAGCGACCCTCCTCGCTGCACTTGGTGCACTTGCTCCTCCTGACGTCTTCTTTTCTCCCCTCCCCCTCCTTTACCATTTCCCTCCACCCGTTGTTGTGTGTTTTGCTCTCTGGTAAATTGTTACCCGGGCCGCCTGACGCGGAGCAGCGGCGGCAGGACGCGCCGGGCGGGGCGGCAGTTTCCTTTCCCCGCTATTACTTCTCTGACGGCATGGCATGAAAATGGCACGCTCATCGGGACACGCCGGCGTCGTGCGCGCAAAGTCGAAAAACCGATTAGGATGAAGAACAAGAAGGAAAAGAAGAAGAACCGGGCCAGGAGGAGCCACGCGCCGTGATGAGCCCAGCCCGCGGAGTGTCGTGGGTCCTGGTCTCGGACAGACGATCGAGCATGATTGATGAGTGTGTGTGTGTGTGTGTGAATGTGTGTCTTCTTCGCGGTTCTTCGCTATGGAGCTTGGGCAGAGGCAAGGGGAGAGTTCAGGAGGTGAAAGACAAGAGGAGGAGAAGCTCTGGGCCAGGTCCCCTAGCCAGACAGCCCCTGGTCGTTCACTTTGTAGAGGGAACGCCCCATAATTGCATGACTCTAGAAAGGGGGGGGGGTAATCCAGGAAGTACGTCCGTTCTTCGCCGTAACGAACCCGCCAAGTTCAGCCCTTTGCAAACTCTCAAAGCGCCTGGTTGGTAGGCAACTTCTGGCCCACAGTGCATGCGTGTACGGCGGGGTGGCCTACCCCGAGTCTCGCAGGCGCCGTGCTCACGTCATTTTCCGAATGAATCTGAGAACAACGGACGTACTTTCTGGTCTGTCCGAAAAAGGAGAAGGGGGCGCCACACGCGGACCTACTGGCTACTGGGCCTCTGCTCGGCTCTGCTCGGCAGGACCGGGCGCCGGGTGGGCCTGCGTCACCATATTATTGATGTGACGGCTTGACTCTGATCAAATGTTAAGTAGCCATCCATCTGGCACGCGGATGCCGAGAAGGGCGCCGGCGCGGGGCGTGGACACAGTAGTAGTACGGCCGAGCAACAGAGCACATCGCGACTGTTTGTTACGTCAGAGGAAGGTATACAGGGTGGGTGACCCTCGCCATATTTTTTTTTCTGCGTAGACTGTACCAGTGCAGTACAATCTGACAAAAAAAAGACAACGCGGATCACCCAAACTGAGAAAAATTTTGGTCCTGAGCACTAAACTTTTGCCCCGAAACCAAAAGTTTTGTTGCCGAGCTTCAAAATTTTGTTGCCACGAACAATAATTTTAGTGGCGGTAACCGACTTTTTCGTGCCAGGAACAAAGAAGGACGCATTAAACAACCGCGGACCGCATAGGACCACCTCCTTGCGTGCGTGTACTTGTTATGAGACAGCGAAAGCTATGATTTTTTAAAAACACAACGCCGCTGAAGCTTTCTTCTTCTTTTTTTGTCTTGGTGCTTGGTCGTTCTTATCTTTGACACTGGCGAGGCAATCGTTCTCAAAAGGTTATTGTTTGCACTGAAGGTTGTTTTTTGTCGTCCAACCCACCGAAAAAGAAAGAGGTACAATAATGATCTTAAAAAAATCAGTAGAAGGGAGCGAAAGAAACATTATTAAAGCCTCTGCCTGCTAATGAGTGCTGGTCAGCTTTGATTGCATTCTTTATGCATGGGAGGCGCTGGGCGGCCTCCGCAGTGATAGAGCTGCGATAGCACGGGGCTTCTGGCGGGCCGGATCAATATCATCGGGTTACTCCGCCCCAATTCCCTGCGCACAAACAGCGATTAATACACGCAAGAGTCAGTCGATGGTTTTCCTCGGAGAGTTACAGCTGCTCATTGTTTAGAAAAGGAGAAATAAGATAATAATTTGCCCGTTTCACGCGGTCGTCGCGTCGGTCGTTTCGGCGATATTGAGTCGTGTTTATGACCATGGCTCTGAAGATAAACCGAGCCCTGCCGATGATCGCACCCCGGCAGAGTATATACCACCCGGCAGTGCACAACGGGGCTGCTCCGCGGCACAGCAGGCGAAGCCACCCTCGCGTCATGCCGAGGGGGCGGCGCGGCGACACTTTGAAATGTCAGCGACATTTTCACGGTACATCAGGGAAGGCCCAGACCCCGCCCGCGACCGGGTGGGTCGCTCCGCTAGCAGCCGCTGCAGGACGACATTCAGATGAGAGAGCCCCCGCCCCCCTCCTCCCCCCTCTTTCTCACAAGGACAGGGTGACACTGTATTATTTTCTATTTTTGACAGGGAAGACGGAGTTCGACTCTGGCGCAAGATTGGCACCTAGGACATCGCTAAGTGGCGTGGTGTTTTGGTTGCAATGTACTATAATTGGGGATGGACAGTTTTGGACCCCTCTTACTTAGATGTGTCTTTGAGCACACCCAAATAATCAATGAATTTTTGTTTACGAAGTTACAATTTGTATTTCACGAAACATCCCAGCTTTGTCACTATCGTGAACACAAATATGTGTGCATTTGAGATGTGCTGCATCACACACCCAAGCCAAGGTATAAAAGAATGCCCCTCTCCACTTCAGACTTTTTGTTCTTGTTCGCGGTGCTGCATAGCGGGGGCCTAGAGGTTGGTAATAGGGTTACACACGGGTGACGCTGGCAGACCCGCGTCACTCCCAGGTGGAAGGCTGCCCCCCACCCCCCGGGCGGTAGCGGTGTCGCGCGCGCCCCGAACAATGACATCAGCTCTATTTATTTGGCACCCCCTTCTCACGAAGCCGCTCCCCGAGCCACTCCCCTCGCCCCCAGCCCCCAGCCCCGCGCCCGGCCCCGGGCCCCGGGCTCGTCGCCCGCCCATGGCAGACGGTAGAGCCACCGCCACCCCGAGCCCGAGCTCCCGGCGCCCCCGCCAACGGCACGCGAAGCACCGGCATACGCGCCCCGAGGAGCGCCATCCCCTTCCCTATTCCGCTTTCTACACGCCGCCGCACTCTGCCCCCTACTTACCCCTTTCCCCACTGCATTTTCAAAAGCTTCTGGCGACTCGTTTTATTTTCCGCCTTGTTCCAAGAAAGCGTTGCCCTGTTGCCCTCGCGGCCTCGCACCGTGGTGCACGTGGGTCGTGTGTGTGGCCGCGGGACAAGGGGGTGGAGGGGAAGGGGAAGGGGCGGGGGACCCTGGGGCTACCCCAGGCCAGCTCGCGTGCGAGCCGGGGATGGTATAAGAGGGGTAGGGGTTGGGGGCTGTTGATGACCATTTGAGAAGCGGAATTGCAAAGGGGGTAGTGGGGGGTAGGTGACCTTGCCACGTGGTGCTGGCCGTGGCTAAGGCGGTTACCCCCTGAGGAGGACGGGAGAGAGAGAGAGAGAGAGAGAGAGAGAGAGAGAGAGAGAGAGAGAGAGAGAGAGAAAAAAGAGAGAGTGGAAGAGAGGGGATAGAGAGACAGCGGGGTTATCCCAGAGTCCTATATGGCTTTGGCTAGACCCGGCTGGGGAGGGAGGAGGGATCACAGGGCTTGTGGAACTGCTGCCGGGCCCCGCGCGGAAAAAGGGGGTCAGGCAGTGGGAAGACACCCTCCTCCTCCTCCTCGTCCATCCCTCCCACTGCAACCCCCTGACCTGGGCGCGAGCATAAGCCTGCCGACCCCCTCCTCAAGGACCCCTCTGGCGGGAAGGAGAGAGGCACCCCTTCCTTCCCGGGGGAGGGGAGGGAGGGGTGGGGAGGGGTGGCGGTCGGGTCTCTAATCTGAACTGGGAGTCCCGTCCTCTGGGGTTGGGCGGGCAGGGGTGCGAGCGGCGTGGGGCTTCACTGCCCGCGATTCAAATGCAAATTGCTGGATCTCGCGGTGGAAAGTCTACCTTACAGAACACAATGACTCAACACGTGGTTACATCGTGCTGCCTAAGGACTCTAGAGGGGCGGGCGGCAGGTCCACCGTCCTATAAGGTGCGGGAGGCGTGGCGCGGCCCGGCCGAAGCGAAGAGCCGTGCAGCGCAGTAGTGGCGCCAGCAGCACCCCTAACGCGGCTGCCCCTCGCCGCCCCGCCATAGGCCACGCCATTCCGCGCGCGTGCGTCCGCGTTCCCTTGCAGCAGCAGGGCCCCCGAGGAATGCAAGGACGCTGCCAAGGGAAGGGGGAGCAGGGCTCGCAGCAGGGTGCATCGGCATAATAACCCGAACGTTGAATCAGGGCAGTTGCGCTGCGGGAGTGCTCCGCTAGTTGCTAACGCCACCGCAACGCACCCCCGTCGCGTTTCGACCTGCTCATCGGCGACCTCAGCGGATCGGATAGGGGCGCTCGTGTTTCACATGCATATTTGAAGCGCGGCGGTACCGAATGTGAGTCAGGTGCACTAGGGCGCCGCGGGTACGCAGAGTGAGAGTCGCGGGGTGCTTCTAGTGGTGCTTCTAGCGGGCGCGGGCCGCGCGGCCCCGGAATATTGATCCGCGGCGCCCATGGCCAAACGCGTGCGGCGCTGCTGGGCGCGGGGCAACGGCGCACACGGCCTACGGCGGGGTGAACTGCAGCAGGGCCTACGGCGAGGCCTACGGCGCCAGCCAGGACGGCCTCAATATCGGGGGGAGCCCCGCTCCGCACTGCTCCGCACTCACCCCTGAGCGAGGTCGTCGGGCACGCCCCCGAGCACGCCCCCGCTGACGGGCTGCCACCACTCCGTGTTGGCGGCCAGCGCCAGGGCCCTGGCCCCTCGAGCCTCGGCCGCCAGGGCTGGAGCTCCCGCCGGAGCCCCGGAGCAGCGGGGGGGCGGCGTGGCGGCGCGCGGCGGGGCCGGGCGGGGCCGGGCGGGCGCGGAGCGGCGCGGAGTGGCGTCGCTCGGCGTCGCGGGGCTGCGCTGAGCGCGGAGCGGGCGGCGCTCTGCTCTCCTTCCTTGCTGGGCGAGCGCGTCGCGTCCACTGGCTGGGACGGGGGCTGGGGCCTGGCCGAACCCTACGAGCAAAGGGGGCGGGCCGGGGCAGCGGAGGCGGCAGCGGAGGCGGCAGCGGAGGCGGGCCGGGGCCGGGAGCGCGGCCTGGCCTAGTACCCCCACCCTACCCTCCCTCAGCGTGATTCTCCCGGGGTGGGGGCGCCGCGGGGGCGCCGTGCTCACCCCTAGCCTGTCGCTGGCGGGTCGTCCCCGTCTCCAACCCCGACCCCCCTTCTCTCTCGAGATGACCCCCTACCTGCTGCTTGGAGAAAATTAAAATATTAAAACGTAGATTAAAATGCTAAATTTAGTCACTGCCGCGGAGCGAAAAAATCTTGGCTCGCGGTCTTATACTATCCGGTTATTTAATGGTCATATTGCGAGAAAGCATCTGCAAGTAAGAAGAATCCGATAAACATTAATTTTTCAGCTGTATTTTAAAACTTAAAGTTATTAGATATTTCTTTGTCCTCCACCCTCCAATCCCGCGCTCGTGTAATCCTCGTCCTTTATACACCTGCAAGGAGAGGGTAGGGTGGCGGGTAGAGTCCCGCATCCCTCGCATCTACGCATCTTTGCGCTGCCACCGCACCACCCGCGTCCATCCGCACCTCGATTTGAATATTGATAGCTTTCGCGCCGACGACGCCGGGGCGCGGAAGTGACGCGAGAGTGACAGCGGCGTCCACGCCACGCGCGAGGTGACGAGGGACCCCAGCATGCATCAAGGCCGCCGCCCGACTGATAGGATGTTCACTCGCGGGGCTTGGCGAGGCGTGGCGTGAGGCGTTGTTGGAGGCGTTTGAGTGAGTGCCACTACTCCTCCATGGCGCGATGGCCCTGCCCGCCCTGCCCTGCCGCCGCGACGTCGTCTTGCTCCTGCCGCTCGGCTTTCGCTAGCGTGTCAATAGTCGGACGGGACGGGCAAGCCGAGAGGTTGTTCGGGAGTAAACAAAGCCCTGCGAGGCGAGGCGAGGCGGAGGGACGGTGGTGGCGGTGGTGGGAGAGAGGATCCCTTCCCTGCCCAGCCCAGGCAACTCTTTGTCGGGCCCGCGACCCGGCCGCAGCTGCGGGTCTGGCTCCCGCGCGCCTCAGGCTCAAGTCGATACCGCCACCCCCGAACTGGTG
>NW_026267294.1:44478-50779 GCF_000697945.3 Frankliniella occidentalis | reverse complement strand
GAGCATAAAAAGTCGATTAAAACAAGCTATCGTACGTGTTGATACCATCAAAATTGGTATCTCTAGGCACAATTTTCCAAATTGTACCAAATAGTACACATTTTGCTATGTTTTAAGGACAAATTTGCCCGTATCTCGAAAACGGTTTGAGTTAGAGCAAAACGGACAAAATCTAGGCCCAAAGGGTCGTAAAAGGGTGAGTTTCATGGAAGAAAATTTTTCCCGAAATTTTTTAAAAATCTTTGAGGGGGCTGCACTTAGGCCCCTGGGGCACGGCCAAGGGGGGTCAAAAATTGACCGGACCAAAAGTTTTGAAGAATTTGAACCAAAAGTGACCGTTGGAGATCAGGTCCGAATCAAATATCAAAATTTGGCGATATGTAGGACGCCCTAACCGCGTTTCAGTCAGGTCCAGATTTTCACCTTGTTCTGCGGCGCACTGCGTTTGCGCATATATCTCGGGAACGGTGAGTCCTAGAGTCATCACACCCGGTACCTTTCCGATGTAAAACACAATTTTAAACACATTTTGTTTAACACGCGATGTCATGAGAGTGATAGTTTCGGCGTTAGCCTGGATTTTACACAATTTTAGGGAAATCTCTAAAATTTCAAGCCCCCGGTTGGAGTAAAAGATCATATCCGAAAAAAATTTAAAAAATACCTCAGTAATCAGGACGTCATAACGCAACTTTTCCGCACTATTACGATTCTCGAATCTCAAAAAACGGACAATCACTCCACCCTACCCGCGAGGCCCACGAGGTGCTGCCCTCTGGCGCGGCGGCGCGGCGCGGGACCGAAACAGCAGCGGCGGCCACCAGGCAGCGCGGGTGGCGGGTACGGCGGAGGTAGGCGGCCCTCTGCCCGGGCCCGAGTACAGTCCTCAAGCTCACAAGGGGCGCCCTCCTGTGTGTTCCTTGAACATGTCAGCAGGCAGCGGGAGACGCCGCCGACACCGCGCGGAGGAGTGGCGTGGCGTGGGCGGGGAGGGTTCTTCACCCTGCGAGCCACAACACCGCGCCGCCCGCCCGCCCGCCCGCGCCCGTCCTTGGCCACCGTGTGCGAACACGTGGCGGAGCCGCGAGCGAGAGGTCCTTGCTGGGCGTCCACTCGGCCGGCCGGGCCATGCGTCGCGGCCGCGGGACTAGGCGAGGTATTTTTGATCGAGATTCAATCGGTCGCCCCGGGGCCTTATCGGTTCGAGTGCGTTACATTTAATCTTTTCATTGCGGCCACTCGGTATGTGCGGCCCGAGTTTGGAAAAATGTCACATGAAAATTATGCGTATCTCTTTTTTCTTCGGAGAGTGGTTTCTCTCCTGTGACGATGCTGAGTCCTTGGACCAACGGGCGCTGCGGCCGCTGGTGCGTGACGCTCCCTGACCCGCCGCAACAGCGCACCGGGGACGGGACGCGACGGGACGAGGACGAGCAAAACAGTTTGGTGGCGCGCTGTGCGGCGCTGTGCTTCCGCGTGAAAGAAGACACGGCGGCGTCGCCGACCCGCCGCCCCGCCCCCACGGCAGGGGGCGCAACTAATGAGGCGGCTGACAGCCCCTTGTCGAGGAAGCGCGGCGGCCCCCGACCCCAACCTGCACCACCCTCACCCTCCCGACACTCCCCAACCCCTCGCACCTGCCAGCCGGCTCGGCTATCGTGACTTCGTGAAAGCAAACAATCTTCCTTTTCGAATGGCCCGTCGTGGTTGTAGTGTGTGTATCTTATTCGGCTCACCGCGTCGTCGAACACGGCGCGCACGTTTCAACGCCACACGCCGAAGGGACGCTCTCTGCTATTATTGTGCTTGTGCCGTCAAAGATAAGTAGCACACGGCCGACTCGAACGCGGTCTGTCGTCAGTTTGTTCTGAAGGAACTAGCCGTGCGTCATCCTGAAACGCGTCTTTCCGTGTTATTGTGGTCACTGGTCACCCCCTCCCCCTCTCCCTTAAAAAAACACTTCGGCCGTTTTGGAAACTGCGCGCCGATTTGCTCTCATATTGCTTTATACGCACTACACGCCGTTTATGTCGCGGTTGGACTCGACAAATGTCGGGCACGTGGCACAACAAGCGCGCCACGCCAGGGGAGAGGGTGTGTCGCCGCGTGTTGTTCTAGAACTCCACAACAGCGGCGCGCCCGCCCCGCCCCGGGGGCTGTGCATAGTGCAGCGTTAAAAGTTGTGGCGCGAAGCTGCCTCGAGTTGCGCAAAAACAAGAGTCGCGCCGTGGATATCTGCTGGGGCGGATATCGACATCGACAGACTATGCTGCTCATAACAAGACGAAAACGACCACACAGCACGCCTGATTTCCTTGACCCCTCCCTGCGCCCTGTCTGCTTACGTTCACTCGCAAAGACGCGCTTACAGCAGCGTCTACAACTGCCGCCCCTTTGCGCTCGTATCGCGAAAATTCTCGTTTCTTTTTCCCTCTCTTTGGGACACGTTTGCGATATCGGCGTTTCGC
Source organism: Frankliniella occidentalis (assembly GCF_000697945.3). Taxonomy (NCBI): domain Eukaryota; kingdom Metazoa; phylum Arthropoda; class Insecta; order Thysanoptera; family Thripidae; genus Frankliniella; species Frankliniella occidentalis. The sequence goes on along the minus strand of NW_026267294.1, from coordinate 48,311 downwards.
GCGGATATCCGCCGCCGCGTGCTCTGCCGCCACCGCCGCCGGGACGTGCAGTCAGCCCCGCGAAGTGGTCACGTGACCGCGGCGTGGCGCGGCGCAGCGGTCGCTCGCCTCGCTTTTCGATGATTCCAGCCATTCCTTTGCGGGCCCTATTGTTCGTCACGATTCGTCGAGTCGTCGTATTTTATTCGAGCCGCCTGCCCCCGGCGGCGGGCTCGCGCGAAGCGAACGACTGGGACTGGGGGGTTGGCCGGGGCCCGCTCCAGGGGAGGCCGTCTTAAGGCCGTCCAGGCCTTGTTGTTGTGGTCCACGACGCCTCTGACGCACTGCCCCGCGGCCCCGCCGCCCCGCAGCCGCACTGCGCGATAATTGTGACTATTGAACGCGCGGCCGCCTCGCGGGGGGCAGGCGCAGCCCGGCGCAGCGCTGCAGCATCCCGCGTCTCCAGGCGGCTGGCTGCGTCAGTGCGTCACTGCTCCTCAGAATCAACAGCTTTACCGCAAACGCCAGTAGTAGTAGTCACCCGGTCAAAACTGTCGACAGAGCTCACACTGGAGAGCCCCAAGGGTCTTAAATAGAAACAGTAGTCTTTACGGGACTGTTTAAAAATCGCACGTGACTTTTTCATGGAGTAGGTATTTCCCTTGAATAGCTTATGTTATTGTCGTGCCGGATAGTCTCTTGGTCCAGCACCCTGCCCAGATTGGTAGCCTGGATGGCTGTCCCCTGTCTGCCCTAAAGGTCTGCCCTGCGTGTACACACACAGCCGGGTACGCCGCCAAACGTCCCCTTCCTGCCGTTCTCGCGTGGCATGAAACAGTCGTCCTGCGACGTGTGCCTCATCGGTGGCGCAGTCCTGCTCCTGTTGAGATAGGTCCTCGAACCGGAGGTCCTGCGGGACGCCTTGGCTGCTCCAAACGGCGCGATCAATACTCCGAGGAGCGCCGTTCTCACGACCGGGAGCGCTGCTGCGCGCTGCTGCAGCAGGACCAGGGGGTGCCTCGGCGCCGCCCGCACCCCGCCACGACCGACGACGCATGGCCCCGCTGCTGAGCGAATCTGAGCGAATTGATGTGCCTCGCAGATGGCGCACAGAGATACGGTCGCTCACACGCCTAGCGCCGAGCTATATTTAGAATGGAACTTGATGAGTTTTGTTTGGCTCATATACACCTCGGTATTCACGCATGATACCCCTCCTCCCAAAATTGACACCAATCGAAAAATCGCCTAGTAACCACAAGATTCAGTAAGAGCAAGACGAATATTTTCTGTGATGGCTTCCCCCCCCACCCCCTTCTTTTCCAGGCACCCCTATCCAGGAGACTCCATGGACTGGAGTCGCTATGGAACCACAGAGCGAGCCGCCTAATTAACATCCGTCCATTGTGCGACCACTACCGCCGCCAGACCCCATCCCCAAGCGGGCCTCCCCAGCGAGCCTCCAGCGGGCCTCCAGCGGGCCAGGACGTAAACAAAGAGCCACCCCCTGGAGCCCGGCGGCGGCGCTTGGCAGGCCTAGCGGCCCACCCCTTCGCCCGGGTCGCGGGCGGGCGCGCGGGCGGGCGGCCAGGCCGACTGAGAGTGCACCCCTGTTCGCCGCTCTACTCACCCGATGAAGTTCTTAATGAAGCAGTAGACGGCAAAGAGCGTGCGGTCGTTGAGGTCCAGCGAGTCGAGGGCGGGCGGCGCTGGGGGCGCCTGCCGAGGGGCCTGCTGCACCGGCGGGGGGCCGGCGCCCACCCCCACCCCGACCCCCATCCGCACGCGGACGTCTGCCGTTGTCATGGTGGGGCAGCCAAAGCGTAGGAGGAACGGAAACTATACTGCGGCTCACAGGATCGGAGGACAAGAGCGTTCGCTCGCGGCAGCGCACGCCGAGGAACTGAAGCGAATGCGCGGTGGGGCTGGCAGCCGCGCCGCGCCGAGCCGAGCCGCGGCTGGGCCCGCGCCGCCCCGCGCCGCGCCACCCCCACCTACACGGCCCCAGCGGCGGCGCGGGGCGGAGGGAGGACGGGCGGGAGCGGGTGGGAGCGGGCGCGGGAGCCAGGCGGGAGTCGGGAGCGGGCGGGAGCGGCGGGAGCGGCCCACCTGTCTGGCGGACTGCCCAGCCCCGACCCGCCGCGCACGCGCCCTGGCGATCGATGTCGACCGGACGTGCGCATGCTCGAGGGACGAGGGGAGCCCACCACCCGGACCAGGATGTCGTCGAGGAGATGACCACCCTTCAGATGAACGCTCCACCGCCCGGCTTCCGAGATCTCTCTCTTTTGTGCACCGAGCCCGCCTGCGTGTAGGCGGTTGGGGCAGAGCTGCGCCACCCCTGGCGACACACACCAACCACACCACCCACATGCCCCATCATCACGGGGGCATTGTCAGCAGACAACCCCGCAACTCTCCCTCTCGTTGTCCAGCACCTGCAAGGCGGGGTGCCGCCGGGGTGCTCGAGCGCCTCTTTCAACCAGCTCCCTTTCTCTCTCTTTCCCATGTTCTCTCCTCCTACACTTGCTTGCTTCTACTCGTACAACACACTCGGCACACAACAAGCTGCGCGGCCCTTGGCCCAGCCGGCGATAGCAGTGTTGGTCGACTACCCGTGCACAGATCTCACACGCTATGCCCCAAACAGACAGCCGCTCCCGGAGCAAACACCACAACACTACTACAGGGGAGCTTGTGCCTGGCCGGGAGGGAGCGGTGGGGTGGGCGGGCACATGTGCGTTCTCACGTGACGGGGCCCAGACAGCAAAACTATGCGGCCGCATTGTCAACTTCTTCCATTAACCCCTTTACTGACCCGCCTGGTCGCGCCTGCCCCGCCCCGCCCCGCCCTGCTGCCCGCCCTCGCCACCACGACCAAACAAAGGGGGGGCGCATGCAGGACTCGTGACGTGGGGGGTGGGGGACGAACAAAGGCTGGTCTTTCCCCGAAACCTTCAGTTTCCGACGAGTCTGTCTTTCGCTCGTATTAAGGCCAGCAAGAAGGGTCATCGCCTGGCAGACGGGCGTTCAGGCCGCCCCTGGCTGCTGCCTGAGGAGGAAAAGGATCCGGTCCAGAAACAGTCTCGCCGAGGAGCCCTCTGCGGACAATTAAAGACAACCTCGTGCGAGTCTTGAAATAACGTCGGCCACGAAAAATAAATTTTAAAAAAATGAATGAAGAGGGCGACACGCAGTAAGCAGGGAAGAGAGGAAGAAAAAGTGCTGACGAAAGTAGGTCTACCGAGACAGAGTTTGTCGGCGGCGACAGGCCGCGTTCCGTCGCCTCACTTACGCCCCCCTCCCCTCCCCATCTGCTCTACCTACCCCATTCCCCCTCCCCGCTAAAAATACTAACGAGTACAGAACAGCGCGTCAGGAGACGATGGACGTTGTCGGGGGTGGGATGAAGAAGACAGGGACAGAGGGAGAACTAAGGGACGACAGAGAGCGAGAGAGGCCGGCGATCAGACAAAGAGGTCTGATTGAAAGTGGCCCACCGCCATCGCCATGGCGCAGAGGACGAAGGACGGGACGAAGGACGGCGGCGGGGGCGACGGCGCCCCTGTGTCGTGCGCCACTCCAACTCCGCGCCACGCCACGGCAGACTGACACACCCTCCTCCTCCACCTCGACCTGCCTCAAGCGCCACGGCTGCTCCGCGGCAGCTGCACGCCGGCAGCGGGGCACCCACCTACGCTGCTGTTTATGACGGCGCATACGTGGAGCGGCGAGCGGCGAGCGGCGGCGAGCGAGCTGCGTGCTTTGGGAGACGGGCTATCGGTAAACAAAGCAAAGTTGGCTAACCTGCGGCGGGCAGGGCGGGGCGGTGAGGGGTGAGGTGGTGTCCCAGG